>NC_061776.1:2600931-2630962 GCF_022458985.1 Mugil cephalus
CACTTAATCTGTGAAGAGTGTGTCGTTGCAAATGCTATTTTACATAAAAAGAAAATTTGTTACAAAATGATCTAACAACGTTTGAAAACTCAGGTCCATATGCACAATAATCACTTGCTAATAGTTATATTTATTTGCTTACATTCATTTAGCATGCTGGCAATTTTTGTACTAAAACAGTAAAAAAGGCACAGTTTTCATCAATGTCTGTGATTTCTAACAGGCCAGATTCCTGCGCAATCCTATTGCTTTTAACTCACTGTCATTCAGTGTTAGGAGAATATCTCTCCTGCCTCTTAGAGCCAAGTGCTCTAATCAGATCTCACCTTACAAGCTCTCTTAAGAGCCAAGATTCTTTACGAATACCCTTTGTATTTACCAGGATGTACTCTTAATTTTCGGGGGAAACTGTTGAAACATCAAGGTTCTAAGACTGTTGTTAGATTTTGGCCACTAGGGGCAGCTCTCGGCACTAAGAATCTTGAGGAAATTACCCCATGTTTGTCCAGAATGTATCTGAAATCCAAACCTTATATCAACATCTTCGAAAAGAATTAGATCAATTGTCAGGATGACAGCTTTTTACGTGTGTGAGTCTTCATGTGATTCTTTAAATTGCATCTTACAGCGAAGGCTTTACCACATGTGCCACAAGCATACGGCTTCTCACCTGTGTGAGTCCTCATGTGCCGAGTCAAAGTAATATTTTGATGGAAACATTTCCCACATGTCTTGCAAGAAAATGGCTTCTCACCTGTGTGAATCCTCATGTGTGTTGTTAAAGTAGTACTTACAGCGAACCTTTTACCACATGTCTCACAACCATACGGCTTCTCACCTGTGTGAGTCATCATGTGCCGAGCCAAAATACTATTTTTATAGAAACATTTCCCACATGTCTTGCAAGAGGACGGCTTCTCACCTGTGTGAGTCCTTATGTGGTCCGTTAAAGCACCTCTTTGATTGAAGGCTTTACCACACATGTCACAACAGTATGGCTTCTCATCTGTGTGAATCCTCATGTGCTTTGTCAAAACAGTATTTTGACCAAAACGTTTCCCACATATTTTGCAAGAGAACGGCTTCTCACCTGTGTGAATCCTCATGTGATTCAATAAATGATTCCTTTGAATGAAGGTCTTACCACATGTGTCACAACTGTATGGCTTCTCGCCTGTGTGAGTCCTCATGTGACTAGTCAAAGCAATATTTTGACGAAAATGTCTCCCACATATCTTGCAAGAGAATGGCTTCTCACCTGTGTGAGTCCTCATGTGGTCTGTTAAAATACTTCTTTGAGTGAAGGTTTTACCACAAGTGTCACAACCGTATGGCTTCTCACCTGTGTGAGTCCTCATGTGCTTAGCCAACTCACAGTTTTCATGAAAACATTTCCCACATGTCTTGCATGAGAAAGGCTTCTCTCCTGTGTGATTCCTCTTGTGTTTAGCTAAATACGTACATCGAGCAAAGGTTTTATCACATAAGTTACAACTGTACAGCTTCTCACCTGTGTGAGTCCTCATGTGTGTAGTCAAATCCCTATTGTGATTGAAACTTTTCCCACATGTTTCACAGGAATATGGGTTCCCATCTGAGTGAATACTGTTGAGCAAAATCAAATCACTTCCCTTCATTAAACTTTTACCACATGTATTGTAAGGATTCAGTGTCTCACCAGTGTGGACTCTGTAATGTCTCGTCAGTATATAAATGTTCTTAAAGGCTTTTCCACATACGTCACATGTCATGTACTTTGTGTCAGTATCACACTGACTCTCTGACATGGGAGAGCTGCCTACATTGTTACTGTGACGGCTCTTCTTTGGATTCAGCTCCTCTTGATCTGGACTCTCCGCTAAAAGAGAGTTGCGAGAGAAGAATTGGTCACTGTTTGGTTCTGGTTCACTGTACTCACTTTCCTCATCAGTATGAGTCTCGACCAAGGAATCAGTCTCCTGTTTCAGTATAAAATGCTCTTCCCAATGACGGTTGCAGAGTTCCTTATGTTCCTCTTTAATCTGTACAGGTCCTGGTTCTTCCTGTTCCTCTTTAATCTGTATAAATTCTGGTTCCTCATATTCCTCTTTCAACTGTGGGGGCTGTAGATCCTCCTGTTCCTCTTTAATCTGTGGAGGTTCTTGTTCCTCCTGGTCCAAACTAGAGTTCCTCTCCTGGCTACAGAGCTGCTGCTCAGTGAGAACCTCCTCCTTCATGCAGACATGTTGCTGTGGGAGGTCTGAAGGAACAAAGAGACACAGCCTAAGGGATACTCGTGTGATGACAGGAAAACACATCAGAGCAAATATGTTCTAGTTTAAATCCAAGTACCGACTGTAAATGGGAAATGAACTTTTTATTCATATAGTATCTGACTCAGTAACAGCTTTCTACCCATTTGTACTCAAAGTGCTTTACAGTCAGAAAAATATCTACCCATTCGTTCAAACTGTAATCTATAGGCTTGTGAGCCTTGGAGGTACGCATGTGTATGATGTAGTACTAGGAGAAGAAATAAAATCCTCTGTTATGGCTGTAAGTTGAGCAGACGAGCAGCTGAAGGCTACATTTACAAAAAGTCGGGAAAACAATTGGGTTGCACACAGTTTGATGAGAATACACTTATTCTAAAATGTGTATGGTTGTACCGTCCTACGTATCAGTTGTACCTATCAGTAAGAGGTTCTGACATTGGTTCAAGAGGCAAAATTACTTTACGCTAGATGGATAGTTATTACAGGATATACATATACAATATTAATCACGCATTGTTTTGGTCTTACCAGGCTATTGTTTCTAGCCATTGTTAGCACAAACGTTACATTCAGCCTATCTAAAATACTGCCTGCGGCCATCTTAGAAACTCAACTCGGAGGTAGTGAGGAGTCTACGATCTTCTGAGAAGACAATACGACTTCCGAGTACAAAAAGGACGCACCATATGAAGCACCAGGTAACATTTAAAAGTTGCGTATAAAAGAAGTCGCGCCTCTTCAATATAAGACACACAAACACTTCCAACTGAGTCCACTGTGTCTTCTACATACTGTGTGTTTCCATTCATTAGTTAGTTCTTCAGACCATTCTACTTCTACTGACCTGTTTTGTGTAACTTCATCTCCGGTTTCCAGGTGATATCCAGCAGTTTGCCCTGATGATCGACGTCTTCCTCGGACTGGACGACAGTTTTCTCAAATATTTGTTCGGGAGCAGCAGTTATTGGCTTGATGATCGACTCTGAGAAATTCCCATTTGAAAACATTGTTACTGCAACAGCTCAAAAATTTATCTGACGACACGACACAACTGTCTTCAAGCTCAGTACAAACACAAAGAAACGCAACCCTACCACTCACGGGATTTTTTTTTTTTTTTTTTTTTTAAAAATGAGTTTTATTAAAAAAGAAGAAGAAGAAGAAAACACTTCCGCCTGGTGTCCGGCTATAAAGTTCCGTCAGAGGAGGGGAGTTGACATTATGTTCCGCTACATTTTTACATCTCACTTCGGGTCATATCGACAATTTCCTGCAGGAATCATGAACTCTAGATCCCCCGAAGATGAAACAAAAATCAACAAATGGATTTATCTTAACATTTTATACCTGAAGCACATGTGAGAAGAAAACAGTCAAAATAAAAAATGACGTGCCATATGTGCAGCACACAAAGGATTAAAAATATGTTATGACCCATTTTTCCAACATATTTAACACTAATACTAGAGTCAAAACATACACAAAAGATAATGAGGAGATGGATGTTGTTTCTCTTAGTCACTGAATCAGACGCTGTCTCCATCCACCTTGAAGCACTTGTCTGATGAGCTGTTTGTGGATTTCAGCTCAGCTTTCCACAAGGTGTTTCCTTCACTGCTATGGGACAAATTCTCATCCATACAGTGTTGTACAGTGCCAAGGTCCCTTCATGAACACATAAAGCTCACCACCATGCCACTGTAAATGTACTTATTGTTGTATATAAACTCAGACACACTTGCACAATATTTACATGCTGATAGTTATATTTATTTCCTTCCATTCATTTAGCATGCTGGTAATTGTTGCAATAAAATGGTAAAATTGCTCAGGTTCATCAATATCTGTGATTATGTGAATATACTTTATGTGAAAAAAATCGCATGAAAAATCTCCCTACTCCTAACAGATCTCAACTTACAAGCTCTCTTAAGAGCTAGGATTCTGTAGGAATATGTTTTCTCATTAACCAGGATCTACTCTTTCAACTTACCTCCGAAAATAAGTGATCAGTTGTCAGGACGACAACATCTCACTTGTGTGAGTCCTCATGTGCTTCGTTAAAGCAGAACCTTGAGTGAAAGTTTTACCACATGTGTCACAGCTGTACGGCTTCTCACCTGTGTGAGTCCTCATGTGGATAGTCAAAGCACTATTTTGACTGAAACGATTTCCGCATGTCTTGCAAGAGAATGGCTTTTCACCTGTATGACTCCTCATGTGCTTTGTTAAAGTAGTACCTAGAGTGAAGGTTTTACCACATGTGTCACAACTGTACGGCTTCTCACCTGTGTGAGTTCTCATGTGCCGAGGCAAAGCACTATTTTGACTAAAACATTTCCCACATGTCTCGCAAGAGAACGGCTTCTCACCCGTGTGAGTCCTCATGTGGTTCAACAAATATTTACTTTGAGTAAAGGTTTTACCACATGTGTCACAACAGTATGGCTTCTCGCCTGTGTGAGTCATCATGTGCTTAGTCAAAACACTATTCCGACTGAACTGTTTCCCACATGTCTTGCAAGAGAACAGCTTCTCACCTGTGTGAGTACTCATGTGGTATGATAAATGATTACTCTGAGTGAAGGTTTTACCACATGTGTCACAAACATATGGCTTCTCACCGGAATGCGTCCTCATGTGCCTTGTTAAATAAGTACTTTCAATGAAGGTCTTACCACATGTGTTACAACCATACGGCTTCTCACCTGTGTGAGTCCTCATGTGCTTATTCAAATCCCTTTTTTGACTGAAGCATTTCCCACATGACTTGCAAGGATATGGCTTCTCACCCGTGTGAATACTGATATGCGAAATCAAATCACTTCTCTTTGTGAAACTTTTACAACAGTTCTTGCAATGATGAGGTGTCTCATCTGTGTGGAGTCTGTAATGTCTCTTCATTACAGACTTTTTCTTGAAAACTTTTCCGCAGACATCACATATTATAGACTTTTTATCTGTGTCAGTGTCACACCAACTCTCTGACATGAGAGAGTTGTCCACATTGTTACTGTGACATGATTCTCTGTGGTGTCTCCTGTTTGTATTCAGCTGTTTGGATTCACAGTTGTAAGAGAGGAACATGTTACTGTTTGGTTCTGGTTCACTGTGCTCACTTTCCTCATCTGTAGGAGTCTCCATCAAGGAATCAGTCTCCTGCTTCAGTACAAGATGTTCTTCATAATGAATGCTGCAGAATTCCCCCTGTTCCTCTTTAATCTGTGGAGGTTCTGGTTCCTCCTGCTCCTCTTTAATCTGTGGAGTTTCTGGTTCCTCCTGTTCCTCTTTCAACTGTGGTGGTCCCGGTTCCTCCTGTTCCTCTTTAATCCATGGAGATTCTGGTTCCTCTTGTTCCTCTTTAATCCGTGGAGGTTGTGGTTCCTCCTGGACCAGAATGGACTTCCTCTCCTGATTACAGAGCTCCTCCTCAGTGAAAACCTCCTCCATTGTACAGACATGTTGCTGTGGGAGGTCTGGAAGGACAAAAAGACACAGCATAAAAGTTACTAAGGAAAACACATCTGAGCTAATATGTTCTACTTTAAATCCATGTAGCGTTAGCCGTAAATGGCAAATGATCTTTTTTTCATATCGTGTCTTTCTACCTATTTGTACTCAAAGCGCTTTACAGTCAGACACATTTGTTCCCACTGTAATGTACTGGGTTTGTGAGCCTTAGAGGTATGATGTCAGGAGGAGAAGGAAGAAGAAGCATGACAGCGGAGTTTCAACCACCACGAGTTTGTATCTGTGTCTGAAGCGCCTGAGGACAGGAGAGAAAACAGTCCATGTGCCTGGTGGGTTGAGCTGCAAGCTTGTCGCAGACAGTGAGAAAATCCATCAGTATGTGTATGGAAAATACATTCAAGTTGAGAGTGACCACATGCGGCTGGAGAATATCTCCAAAAACCTTTGCACCAAGTTCCCATGAGACTTGAGAGGATGCTGCTTAGGTTGCAAAGATACAGCCTTAGAGTCACATATTGACCAGGAAAGGAAATGCATTATGCACTGAATTGAGCATTCCCCAACAAGAAGAATGAAGAGAAAACTACACAAGTTCAAGGGAGCAACAGCGGAGGACCCTGAAATCCAGTTATTGAATCTGTTTACATTACATTAAGAGGTCGGCCAGATAAAAAAAAGGTAAAAAAGTCATGTACCAAAAGAAATTCAGCCCTATTGGGCATTTAGAGATAAAACCACACACGTCTGGGCTGATGTTCAAAGCAGCAAAGATCATTTTCCCATCAGTTGAGAAAAAAAATGCCAAACAGAAACAACATTTTTAAGTGCAAAAGATGAGCAAGAAAATTACAGAAAATTGGGAATTCAGGCGTGGCACAGCCATCCATTCCTGGTGATGCTCAATCAAAGCGAGAGGAGGACGTTTGAAGATACAGATGTTTGTATGACTCATGTTTGTAATATTTTCAAGTTAAAAATGTTAAAAGTGAAGCAAACATTAACCAGACTGGCAGTAAAGACACAGCGCCGTCTAGTGTTGGGGTGGCGTTGCTACAGAGCGATCTAGATTATGTGTTTCCATTCACTCGTTAGTTCATTCAGACTGTTCTACTCGCCTATTTTGTGTAACTTTATCTCGGGTTTCCAGGTGATATCCAGCAGTCTGTGCTGACGATCGATCTCATCCTCGGACCGGACGACAGTTCTTTCAGAGGATCCGAATATTTCTTCAGGAGCAGCAGTTACTGACTCAATGATAAAACTCTCAGCTAAAGACATTGTTACTTCAACAGCTGAAATATTTATCACCACACACAGAGAAGCACAACAACACTACTAACGGGTTTTTTAAAAAAACAAAAAACCAACCACTTCTGCGACGTGTCCCAGATTAAAGGTCCGCCAGGGTAGAGTCAACAATTTGTTCCGCTACGTTTTAAAATCTCACTTAGGATCATATCGTCAATTTCCTTCAGGAATTTTATCTTTAAATTCCCAAAAGATAAAAATAAATAAATAAATCAACAAATGGTTTTATCTTAACGTATATATTATGTTAATTGATGACATTGTTTTTTGCTTCATATTTAGGTTTAAGAAGACCACTTCTTTTTTTTCTGTATTAAATCCAAATGTATTCTTCAAAGCAGTTCATTTTCTGCTGATTTACTCCTTAACTGTCACCCTGAAATACCTCCATTTGGAACATAAGATGCTCAGCATGGACGACAAATAACTTTGGAAATTAGTAAAATTGCTTTTTCATCAGTAAGGACGCCACACGAAAACACATGTGAGAGGCTGGTATTCTCAACTCATCAAAAGAGTCAAAATATGAATATACACGTGTGTGTGTGTGATATGTGCAGGACACAGAAATGATTAACATTGTACTATGTTACTACCCATGGTCCAACATATTTAACACTGGAGTCTTTTTTCATGAATAAAAACACTCACAAAACAAAACATAAATGAGGAGATGGATATTATTTCCTTTAGTCCCACTCCGCCAAATATATGCAGATATGACACAAACAATAATGACTTCTACTGCATCGGCCAAAAGGCCAAGAACCACTGCACGCCATGACCATCACCCCGTTGCCCAGACACCTTAAGGATTTAACAGAGCCACTATGCTGCAGTCCGCCTGAAGATCAAACAGACCTGGGGGTGGTCGACTTTGCTTGTTTGTTTGATTTCGTGGAATTTACCGTTAATATTCCTGCGGAAAATTGATGATATGGCCCAAAGTGAGATTTTAAAATGTAGCGGAACACAATGTTGACGCTATTACTCTGACGGACCTAGTGTGACACCAAGAGGAAATGGTTTGTTTTTTTGAAAAGCGTGTGTGGACTGAGCTGGAAGGTGATTGTGTTGTGTTGTCGTGTCCCAAATAAATAGACTAGCTGTTAAAGTAACAATGTCTTTAACTGAGAGCTTGACAGAGTTGATCATCGAGCCACTAACTGTTTTTCCTGAAGAAATATTCGGACACTTGGAAAGAACTGTCGTCCAGTCCGAGGGAGAGATCGATCGTCGTCGCAGACTGCTGGATATCACCTGGAAACCAGAGATAAAGTTACATAGAATAGGTGAGTAGAACTAGAATGATCTGAACCCACCCACCTACCTTCGCCAGTCAATCCGTTTACATGCACGTGAAAAAACGAATTATTGCCTCAATCGGATTATAACAGGAAAACTTAAGTGCATGTAAACACGTTACTCCCATTAAAATCCTTCACTCTTCTTCTTCCTCCTTCACTTCTGACATCATATATTGTAGAGGCTTGAAAGCCGACTTCTTCCATGCGTAACATTTAAATGTTCGTCAGTTCAATTTACAGTTATAACACAGAATCCTCTTTCTTGTCTCTTGGTTATTCCTGTCATCACATCAGTAACCTTTAGGCTGTGTCTCTTTGTTCCTTCAGACCTCCCACAACAACATGTCTGTACGGAGGAGGAGGTTCTCACTGAGCAACAGGTCAGTAACCAGGAGAGGAACTCTAGTCTGGACCAGGAGAACCAGAACCTCCAGAGATTAAAGAGCAACAGGAGGAACCAGGACCCCCACAAATTAAAGAGGAATATGAGGAACCACAGCCCCCTCAGTTGAAAGAGGAACACGAGGAACCAGAACCTCCACAGATTAAAGAGGAAGAGGAGGAACCAGAGCTCCCACAGTTAAAAGAGGAACACGAGGAACCAGAACCTCCGCAGATTAAAGAGGAAGAGGAGGAACCAGAACCTCCGCAGATTAAAGAGGAACAGGTGGAACTCTACTGCAGTCACAAAGAAGAACATCGTGTACCGAAGCAGGAGACTGATTCCTTCATAGAGACTCCTACTGATGAGGAAAGTGAACCAGAATCAAATAGTGACCAGCTCCTCTCTCACAATTCTCCTGTATCTGAGAGCCCAGATCAGGAAGGAAATAGAAATCCAGAGCTAAATCCAAAGAAGAGACGTCCCAGAGACACAAGTCAAAGTAAAAATGTAGACAACTCTCCCATGTCAGAGAGTCAGTGTGATACTAATACAAGTCGAAAGTCTGTAACACGTGACATTTCTGGAAAAGCCGTTAAGAGCAAGTCTACAATGAAAAGACGTTACAGATTTCATACAGGCACAAATAAGACACCTCATCATTGCAACACATGTGGTAAAAGTTTCACGTACAGGAGTAATTTGATTTTACACACCAGGACTCACACAAGTGAATATCCGTACTGTTGTGACACATGTGGGAAAACCTTCAGGCAAAGATATAGTTTAACTGAGCACATAACAACTCACACAGGTGAGAAGAAGTACGGTTGTGACTTATGCGGTAAAACCTTTAATCGATGCGGTAATTTACACAAACACATGAGGATTCACACAGGTGAGAAGCCATACAATTGTGACATATGTGGTAAAACCTTTTCTGAAAGTAGTCATTTAACGAAGCACAGAAGAACGCACACAGGTGAGAGGCCGCACAGTTGTGACATATGTGGTAAAACCTTTACTGAACGAAGTAATTTTAAGAAACACAGGAAGACTCACACAGGTGAGAAGCCCTACGGTTGTGACACCTGTGGTAAAATCTTCAGTCGAAATACTCATTTAACTCGGCACATGAGGATTCACACAGGTGAAAAACCGTATTTTTGTGACACATGTGGTAAAACCTTCAATCGAAATACTCTTTTAACAAAGCACATGAGGACTCACAGAGGGGGGAAGTTATCATCCTGAAGTTTCTGTAGGGAGAAAGTCTCTGGGAAGTGGAGATTGAAATAATCTTTTCAGAATTTGTTGTTTGTCATTTTTGATGCAAAGATCTAATGCAATTATTCTGATATCAAATAATATCAGATATTATTCTAATATCAAACCTGGACAGTGAACAGATGGAAGGTTGACATCTAAGTTTACAACAGGATTTGGAGAGTACCACACAATCAGGAGCCACAGGACAAGGAGATGATAAAAACAACCAGATTGTGTTGTAATGGCAAAGAATTGAATTTTGGAACACACAGTTGATCATAATTTGTTTTGTCATTATTAGTACTAAAAACACTGCTTCCTGTCAACTGGCATCTTCTCTTTTTTCTGACCTATACTTTGATGTTTTTAATTTCATCACATTTTTCTACATATATTTTTTTTTAAGAAAATTCTAATAAAAACTTAGCTATCCAAAACTACACGAATACGTATGTAATATTTTCATTATTAATAATGAGCAATATTGTTGATTTAACTGAAACACTTGTGACGGTTTACTTCATCTTGAGTTGATCCCGTTTAACAGGGCATTTACCCTCTACTGGTCAAAGGGCAGAACTACAACACATCAAGTCAATCTTTACCTGTATGCAGTAGATAATACAGACGAACTACAGAATAAGGGCGTATTTAGTCCGCTTGAAACGGACCCTTTCTCTGGTCCGGACTTTTTGGGTAGGTGTGAATACAAATCAGTGGACTCTGGTGCGGACCAAACAAGTGAGCCGAGACCACCTCTGCAGTGACTCAGTTCACTTGTTTTGTCCGCACCGGAGTCCGTAACGAACCCTGCTCCGCTTCGTTTGTCCCGCGAATGCAATCCGAACCTTTTCCGAACCAAATGCAACATCAACGTAAGCGAACGAACTTAATATAATCCATTCGCGCACGTGTCCAAAGGAAAAATAAGGGACAGTTTCATCTGCAAAAACAAGAAAAAAAAAAAAATGTGCAATCATTGCTAACTAGTATACCAGGAACAAAAAGGTTACAAAAAATGTAGTGATCGGTTGTTTCATTCATTCATTCATTCGTATTTTATACAAAGAATGAGCCGTGGGTCAAAGTGGGGCATGGAAGAGAGCACTGCCTCTTCGATATATGGTCGGAGGAGAGCATATGTCAGCTGCTTGATGCACAAAAATGCCTATGTCCACGGCCAAATTGCCAACAGAATGTGCAAGGCAGGCTTTACCTGGACTCAGACTCAGTGTCGGCTTAAAGTGAAAAAAATTTCGCCAAAGATCCCGCCAATCATTTTTATCCAGTGACTGGGCAGCTACAGGACACACTGGGTTTGTTTACAATGTTGGTCCACTTGTCAAAAAATGCAATGTGAATACAACCAAAACCGGACCAGAGCAATGCGAAACAGCAGGTTAATGACAAGGTGGTGAGGCTCTCAATGACACTGTAATAAAAATTCCATAGAATGTCTTTGCCTAACTTTAAATGAGTTTCTTAGGGAGGTGTTGCCGTTACTGACACCTCCTGAGAGTCTCTTCTATATGTAAATTGAATAACAGCACAAGATGCTGGAACTGCTGGAAATTTCAGGTCAAGCTCATTTGGATGGGTTCTGTGTCACACATTAAAGTTAAGTCAATCCCCAAATGGGAAAACTATCGCTAAAAATAATTAGGAAGAACTCAACACACCTGCCAACGGATAGACTTCAATTCTTTAAATACCATCAAAGGGGAATTGCTGGAATTGATTTTAGTGAAATGGATTTATTTCATTTCTTACTCTATAACTATTCACAACAGAGTAAAAGTACTTCAACTTCAAAGTAAAAGATATACATACAGAAGAGCAGAAAAAATTATCACTTTATTCATGTTTATTTGGAAAATCACATATTTACAATCACATAAACAGTTTGTTTCAAGTCACTTAAAACCGAGTGTCGCAGTTCCAGACATGTATTTCAAATACCCTCTGTCAACAATTTATTTCCCAACTGTGGGGGAAAAAATGTTGGTGAGAAAACTAAAATTAAGTCCTGGAATAATTCCTCTTGGTCTGTGTCACCTGTAAAATTGGGAAGTGCAAAAATTTGATGACATCCAGAACATATTGAAACATCAGGGAAAAAAAATAAGAAGACTCCAGTCGACAGGAAGCAGTGTTTTTAGTGTTTACAATACACCAAAAAGAACTTCACTGATCACCACTACTTCAGTTTGACTTCACAATGAGAAAAATAGTCTCTTCCTGTAAAACTAGATCTTTGTTTTTGGAAGATTCACCACATATCCACCGCAGTTTATCAGCCTCCAATTGAATGTGCAGTCTGATTAAAAACAAATTTCATAAACCAACCTCACTGAGTTTGACATGCGGTAAAGTCACTGTTGTTTTGTCTCCTGCAAACTTTAGGTGAACAAACTAAGTTGGTCCCTAAAGTGGTCCTCTCCAAATCCAAATTAGATGATCGTCCCAGGCAGAGGGACTATTCACCTGTGTGAATCCTCATGTGTCTCTTGAAATTATTACTTTGATTGAAGGATTTTCCACATGTGTTACAATCATACGGCTTCTCACCTGTATGAGTCCTCACGTGCTTATTCAAAGCACCAGTGTGACTGAAACGTTTCCCACATGATTTGCAAGGATATGGCTTCTCACCTGTGTGAGTCCTCACGTGCACAGTCAAATCACTATTTTGAGTGAAACGTTTCCCACATGTTTTGCAAGGATATGGTTTCTCACCTGTGTGAATCCTGGTGTGTAAAATCAAGCTGCTACGCTGTGTGAAACTTTTACCACATGTGTTACAATGATAAGGCGTCTGAGATGGGTGAAATCGGTACCGTCTCTCCATTAAATGCTTGTACTTAAAGGTTTTTCCACAGTCAGTATCACTCTCACTCTCTGACATGGAAGAGCTGTCGACATTGTTTTCTGTGACTTGTGTCTCTGTGATGTCTCTTCTTTGGATTCAGCTCTGAATTTCTGGTTGATCCTGAGTCTACACGTTTCCTTCCATACTGATCTGGCCTCTCAGCTACAGGAGAGTTGTAAGAGAGGAGATGATCACTGTTTGGTTCTGGTTCACTGTGCTCACTTTCCTCATCAGAAGGAGTCTCCATCGAGGAATCGGTCTCCTGGTTCAATACAAGATGTTCTTCCTGCTGAATGCTACAGAGTTTCTTCTGTTCCTCATTAATCTGTGGAGGTTCTGGTTCTACCTGGTCCAGACTGGATTTCCTCTCCTGGTTATAGAGCTGCTCCTCAGTGAGAACCTCCTCCTCTGTATAAACATGTTGCTGTGGGAGGTCTGAAGGGACAAAGAGACACAACATAAAGGTAATGTGATGACAGGAAAACACATCTGAGCAGATATGTTTTACTTTAAATCCATGTAGCATTGGCTGTGTTAGTTAGCCTCTTAGCGTGTTATCAACCTTCTAGCTGAGTCTCTTTCCCTGTGTCTTCTTCATACTGTTTGTCTCCATTCATTACTTCATCCAGATCATTCTGGTTCTACTCACCTATTCTGTGTAACTTTATCTCAGGTTTCCAGGTGATATCCAGCAGTCTGCGCTGTCGATCGATCTCTTCCTCGTACTGGACGACAGTTCTTTCAAAGAGTCCGAATATTTCTTCAGCAGCAGCAGTTAGTCGCTCGATGATCAACTCTCTCAAACTCTCAGCTGAAGACATTGTTACTTCAACAGCTCAAATTTTTTTTAGGCATACGAAGACACGACACAAATGTCTTCCAGCTCAGTCCACACACGCAGAAACACAACCACGCCACTAACGGGTTTTAAAAAGCAAACCACTTCCGCCTCTTGTCTCACTATAAAGTTCCGTCAGAGGAACACACATACACATAGGTGACAACTTGTCACCTATGTGAGTCTTCATGTGCCTTGTTCAATCAATATTTTGAGTGAAGGTTTTACCACATGTATCACAAATGTACAGCCTCTCAACTGAAACGTTTCCCACTTGCTTTGCAGGGATATGGCTTCTCACCTGTGTGAATACTGGTGTGTAAGGCAAAACCACTTCTCAAAATAAACTGGTCTTAAACTGGTTTCAGTGACGGAGAAATGTTCGAATTAATTTATCACTTTAAATATGAAACAGAAAAAATGTATGTATAGATATTAAATTAAACAATTAAATAATAAGTGGTTGTTTGTCTTTAGGGAATTTAGAATGCAGGAAAACTGATGATATGATCCGAAGTGAGATTTAACAACGCAGCGGAACACAATGATGACTCTCCTTCTCTGACGGAACTTTATAGTGGGACACCAGTCGGAAGTGTTTTTTTTTTCCTTTCTTTTCCAAACTCGTGAGTAGTGTTGTTGTGTTTATGTTTGTGGACTAAGCTGGAATAAGGCTGTGTCGTGTCTTCGTGTCCCAGATAAATATTTGAGCTGTTGAAGTAACAATGTCTGGAGGCGAGAGTTTGAAAACATTGATCATCGAGCGACTAACTGCTGCTGCTGAAGAAATATTCGGACTATTTGAAAAAACTGTCGTTCAGTACGAGGAAGAGATCGATCGTCATCGCAGGCGGCTGGATATCGCCTGGAAACCAGAGATAAAGTTACACAGAATAGGTGAGTAGAACTAGAATGATCTGAATGAACTAACTAATGAATGGAAACACGCAGTTTGGAGAAAACACAGAGGAAAGAGACTCAGCTAGAAGGTTGATAACATGCTAAGAGGCTAACTAACACAGCCAACGCCACATGGATATGCTGTAAACCGGAGATGGAATTATTGAACTGAAAGTATTTGATGCTGTTATGCATACAAAATAAACAGGTGCAGCTTCACACACGCACACATTGGGCCAATATATGCCAATCTCTAATTTAAACTAGAATGTATTTGTTCCAATGGGTTTTCCTGTCATCACATCATTTTGCTGTGTCTCTTTGTCCCTCCAGACCTACCACAGCAACATGTCTGCACAGAGGAGGAGGTTCCCACTGACCAGCAGCTCTGTAACCAGGAGAGGAATTCCAGTTTGGAGGAACCTGAACCTCCACAGATAAAAGAGGAACAGGAGGAACCAGAACCTCCACGGATAAAAGAGGAACAGGAGGAACCAGAACCTCCACAGATTAAAGAAGAACAGGAGGAACTCTGCAGTATTCAGCAGGAAGGACATCTTATACTGAACCAGGAGACTGGTTCCCCAGATCACATAGGAAGCAAGCATGTAGACTCAGGATCAACAACAAATGCAGAGCTGGATCCAAAGGAGAGACGTCACAGAGACGCAAGTCACACTAGCAATGTAGACAACTCTCCTGTGTCAGAGAGTCAGTGCGGTACTGACACAGGTAAAAAGTCTGTAACATGTGATGTCTGTGGAAAAGTCTTTAAGTACATGCATTTAATGAAGAGACATTACCGATTTCACACAGGTGAGACACCTTATCATTGCAACACATGTGGTAAACGTTTCACGCAGAGTAGCAGTTTGATTTTACACACCAGGATTCACACAGGCGAAAAGCCATACGGTCGCAAAGCATGTGGTAAACATTTCAGTCAATATAATGATTGTCATACAGGTGAGACGCCATGTGGTTCTGATACATGTGGTAAGACCTTCACTCAAAGTAATAACTTAAAGAAATACTTGAGGACTCACGCAGATGAGAGGCCGTACCTTTGTAAAGTATGTGGTAAAACATTTATGAACTGGTCATCAGTTCGAGATCATATGATAATCCACTCAGATGATAAGCCATTCTCTTGTGAGACATGTGGGAAACGTTTCAGTCAGAATTATCCTTTGACTCTGCACATGAGGATTCACACAGGTGAGAAACCGTTCCCTTGCAAAGCATGCGGGAAACGTTTTAATCAAAGTGGTTCTTTGAATAAGCACATAAGGACTCATACGGTGAGAAGCCATATCGTTGTCACACATGTGGCAAGACCTTCAATCAAAGTAATAATTTAACACGGCACATGAGGACTCACAGAGGTGGGAAGTTATCATCCTGAAATTTCTGTGGGAAACAATGTCTGGGAAGCTGAGCTTGAAAAGCATGTCATACTGTAGCAGACAGCTGATCTAATTATTCTCTGAGTTGAGGTAATAAACTACCAACATTGTAAACATATTAACATTTAATTTGAAGAAGACAAATGAGACATTTTTGGTAGTTGATTGCTGTCTGGGCATAATATGCACTTTCAATAAATGGAGGGCATGTTATTTCCTTCTCCCTCCTCCTGTACAATAAGTACAGGAGTAAATAAGCCCGAACTCGAACTTTTTCGTTATAGTGTACACAGAACATTTCATTTTTGCAACTGATCAAAACATAGCACGTACAAATTAACAAACAACAATGCCTTTTCTGTCACTTTCCCATTTCTCAGTCTATAGAAGTGCTCTGAAATCACTGGCTGCTGCCAAGCCTTTTCTTGCAACACCTGTAAACAAAACAACCATAAAATCACTTAAAATTAGTAAATAAATCGAAGACTAATCTGTCATTTATGTTCAACTACAAATATTAATTTTATCAATCCAAATTTCCTACATAAAACACCTGAATCTCTTGGCTCTTTGGACATCTGATCTCTCTCCTCATCTTCATCAGAACTGTCGTCACTCTCTGAAAATGGCTTCCTTGTCTTCATCTCTGGATGAGTCTGAATGTGAAGAGCTTGCAGTGATATCCCCCTTCACTCTCATACTCCCTTCCATCCTTGTACTTGCATTTCTTTTCCCATAAAAAATACCCAGCCAAAATAGCCAAATTTGAAATAACTATTGAAATATTCAAGTATAAAAATCTGTTCTATTGTTGTAATGTACAAACAAGTGCATGACATGAATTAGCCTAACAACCACCAAGCCACTGTGCCACCCTCAAACACACATGTAGAATATAAATGTTGAATGAGTGGAGCACTCAAGATGAAACATTTCTTTTTTTGCTCTCGCTCTTTTGTTGTGTGTGTGTAAACAGTGCTGTTATAATGTCTTTATGTTGGTTTGTTATTCAAAAAGTTATGTTTTAATGTTATAAAATACATGTTCAAAATACACCTTTCTATGTGTTTTTCTTGTAATTCTTATACATAGACTTATTGGACTTAGTTTAACCACTGTACTGTCTTCTGCAGAATTGCTTTTTTAAATTTTTTATTGCTTCAAAATGTGTTTACTTTCCGCATATTCCTCATTAATATTTCCAGCTCCACCAGGGAGAAATAGGAAGATGGAGGCTTTTTTACACCTGTTGCCATGGTGAGTCATGTTTTCTGTGTTTCATTGATAAGGTCCTTTTAAAACCTCATGCATGAGCTTTACTCGGGGTAACTTTAACTTGGAGTTGATTGAACTAACACTCATCACCTGTTCTGAAATGGAAAACTCTGAGTTTTACAGCACAGAGTTAGTCTACTCAGAGTTAACGTTTTGACCTTCTGAAACAGACCCAAGGTGTGGCCAAATCAACCCCTTTCACAACGGTTGGCCAGACTCTCCAGGAAGTAGTCGGCAATCGAAAGAATACTGGCAGAGTGAACACAGAGGGGTCGCCATTGTTGAGCCTCAAAAACAGGAAGGCCAGAATACAGTTTGCCATACAACATTGGGAAAAGCCTTTACAGTTCTGGAACAATATCCTATGGACAAGTGAAACAAAGATCAACTTGTGTCAAAGTGAGGGGAAGAGAAGAGTATGGAGATGGAAATGAACCGTTCATGAAAACGTGATATTTTAGGAGTGACCACTTGCTTGTGTGTGTATATGTCTGGCAAACAGATGGAAAGGAGCTGTCCAGTGCTGAAGTATAGTAATCATAATAATAATAATAATTGGTTTTATATAGCACTTTTCTAAATACCCAAAGATGCTTCACGTTGAATACATCATTCATTTGCTCACACAGTCACACCCTGGTGGTGGTAAGCTACCTCGATAGTCACAGCTGCTTTGGGGCAGACTGACGGAAACATGGCTGCCAATCCACACCTACAGCCTCTCTGATCACCAAACATCTCACAATCAGACAGACATGGACAGACTCGTCAAGGTGTGTTCTAAGATTACTGGACTCCTGGCTCCTTCCACTGTCCGATCTGTAAGACCCAGAAGAGGAGAGGGACCTTTGTTCCAAACACTATTCTCCTCCTAAGGGGTTACAACAACTAAAGATTTGCAGTTTGTGCAGTATTCTCTCATGTGTAATGAAACAATGGCACTACTATGCATCTCGACTCTTTCTGTTACTGTCTGCAGGGTAGTTTTGCCCACCCACTTTTGTATATTTCTTCCCTTGCTCTTTAATTTTATCTACCGCTCTTCTCCCTCCTAATTGCCCCTAAAAAAAACAAAACAATTCTGATTCTGTCTGTCTGCAGTCCACTCCTGGTTCAAAAAGCAGACTGGCTCACTTCAGCCATTCTGAATCCTACATTCAGTATTAGAGCAGGAAAAAAACAGCACTACCAGTGTTCTGTGTATGGAGACGGAGCAGTTGAAGTGGATGATGATGCTAACAGGAATAAGAACTTTGCACTGCGGTACTTCTTTCCAGTGTGTCAGTGTTTGACTTGTTTTACTGTGGATACATGAGTCCTGTTAGATGTCAACTCAACATGAAGTAAACTGTCACCAAGTGTCGCGGCTTAATCAACAATATTGTTCATTTTTAATAATGACGACAATACCAATTTATTTAGGTTTATTTGGACAGTGAGTAAGTTTTTATAATCACATAAACAGCACTCGTTTCAAGCCATTTACAATGCAGTACCTCAGTTCCAGACTATGACCACGAGATGGCCGTATTTCAAATACCTTCTGTAGATAATGTACTTCCCAACTGTAACGTGCAACTTTAGTAACTCAGAGAACTATAAGATCAACTCTCAACTCATTTATGTAGAAATATAAATGATCTCAGAAACTCAGAAAAATGGCTAATTACTAACGATGAAAACCATTAATACACTCTTTGTCCTTTAGCCCTGCACAACCTTTAGGTTAACAAACTAAGGTGGTCTTAAAGTGGTTCTCTCCAAATCCTGTTGTAAACTCAAAAGTCCGTTAGATGGTCGTCCCAGGGAGATGGAGATGTCTCCTTCCATCTGTTCAATGTCCAAGTTTGATATTTTAATGTTTAAGGTGAGTGGCTTGTTTTTGCAGGATGTTGTATCTGAAATGAGAATTTATTTCAACTTTTCTCAGAGAATATTTAGTCAGTGAGTTGTCAGGACGACAACTTCTAACGTGTGTGAATCCTCATGTGGTTCGTTAAAGAACTGCTTCGAGTGAAGGTTTTACCACATATGACACACCAGTACGGCTTCTCACCTGTGTGAATCCTCTTGTGGTTCCTTAAAGAACTCAATCGAGTGAAGGTTTTACCACATGTGACACACCAGTATGGCTTCTCACCTGTGTGAATCCTCTTGTGGTTCCTTAAAGAACTTATTCGAGTGAAGGTTTTACCACATGTGACACACCAGTACGGCTTCTCACCTGTGTGCGTCCTCATGTGTGCAGTCAAACTACTATTTCTACTGAAACGTTTCCCACATGTCTTGCAAGAGGATGGCTTCTCACCTGTGTGAACCTTCTTGTGGGTCCATAAGGAACTTCTGCCAGTGAAGGTTGTACCACATGTGTCACAACCATACGGCTTCTCACCTGTGTGAGTCCTCATGTGCGCAGTCAAACTACTATTTCTACTGAAACGTTTCCCACATGTCTTGCAAGAGAACGACTTCTCAGCTGAGTGAATACTGCTGTGTAAAATCAAATCACTTCTCTTCAAGAAACTTTTACCACATGTATTGCAATGATACGGTGTCTCAGCTGTGTGGATTCTGTAATGTCTCTTCATTCCATACTTGTTCTTAAAGGCTTTTCCACAGACATCACATGTTATATACTTTTTATCTGTGTCAGTATCACACTGACTCTGTGACATGGGAGCGTTGTCTACATTGTTACTGTGGCTTGTGTCTCTATGACGTCTCTTCTTTGGATTCAGCTCTGAATTTCCAGTCGATCTTGAGTCTACATGATTGCTTACTCTCTTATCTGGGCTCTCAGCTACAGAAGAGGTGCGAGAGAGGAGCTGGTCACTGTGCTCACTTTCCTCATCAGAAGGAGTCTCCATCAAGGAATCAGTCTCCTGTTTCAGTACAAGATGTTCTTCCTGCTGACTGCTGCAGAGTTCCTCCTCTTCCTCTTTAATCTGTGGAGGTTCTGGTTCCTACTGTTCTTCTATAATCTGTGGAGGTTCTGGTTCCTCCTGGTCCAGACTGGAGTTCCTCTCCTGGTTACAGAGCTGCTGCTCAGTAAGAACCTCCTCCTATGTGCAGACATGTTGCTGTGGGACGTCTGGAGGAACAAAGAGACACAACATAAAGATCACGAATGTGACGGCAGGAAAACACATCTGAGCAAATATGTCTGTTTAAATACATTTTAAGGAGTAAGTGTGGCAGTTAGCCTATTAGCATGTTAGCAACCTTCTAGCCGAGTCACTTTCTTCTGTGCCTGCTCCATACTATTTGTTTCCATCCATCCATTAGGTCATTCAGAACATTCTAGTTGTGTAATTTTCTGTTGAGTCTCCAGCCTCTTCCTCGTACTGGATGACAGTTAGTCGTTCGGTCATCAACTCTTTCAAACTCTCAGCTGACGACAGCATGACTTCAACACCTCAAATATTTATCTGGGTCACGATGACACAAAAAAACCCAGTATAAAGTTCTGTCAAGAGGAAGAGAGTTGAAATTTTGTTACACAACTCTCACTTTGGATCATACCATTGATTTCCTGCAGGAATATTAACTCTGAATTCCCCAAAGACAAAACAGAAATCAAGAAAAAATCTGATTCTACTGTAGTAACTCAAAATTTAATACTGAAACCAGATAAAAAAAAAAAAAAAAAAATCCTGCCGATTCAGGCATTTGAGTGCAGTTTCAATGAATCTCTTTTTGTCATTTTGAACTTGATACATTGCAGAAACTCTTAATGTCCTGATTATGTGTAGTTTTAGTTCTCTTTTTCTTTCTCATGTAAAACAGTTGTTGTTATGAGTTGTCTTGCTAGTAAAAATGGTATTTTAATAGTAATTATTAATTTAGCTTAGATAACATGAAGATGATGTTAAAATAAATAAATGTACTTTTTATTTTTCAATGCAGGATTTAAAGGGGCAGTAAAACTCCTATTGTTGTTTTAAAAGCTAGGGCTTCTCTGTTTTTTCTCCAACTTCCTTACCTCAATGATCAGTAACTGTGGATATGAGAGGAACCAACATGTTATGTTACAAGAGCTTTTGATTCACTGAAAGTCATCTGATGATTAGGAAGTATGAGGAATTTTTTCTCAATCAAAAACCTGGGTCGACCCGGGTGTTTTTTGTGCATTTAGATCCAGCAATCGACCAGGGATTTTATTGGCTGGCTTCAATGTGATCAAGAATGCTTCGTTGACCTGCTAATTTACACAGTGACGTTGATGTACCTGCCTGGTGTGTTCAGATTATGTCACTGGATGGCCTGTCAGACTGTGTCATTGCCATTAAAACACAGTCTGGTTGTGTTGTCTTCTCCTTGTGCTGTGGCTCTGGGCTGTAAAGTGGTCCTCTCCAAATCCTGTTGCCAACTCGAGTGTCACTTAGATGGTCATCAAAATCAGAGGAAGATGTCTCTTTCCATCTGTTCAATGTCCAGGTGTCATACTTTTATGTTTAAGGTGAGTGGCTTGTTTTTGCAGGATGTTGTGTCTGAAATGGAAATGTTATTTCAACGTGTCTCAGAGAAAAATTAGATCAGCTGTTAGGATGACAACTTCTTGCCCGTATAAGTCCTCATGTGCTAAGTCAAACTACTATTTTTACTGAAACGTTTCCCATATGTCTTGCAAGAGGATGTCTTCTCACCTGTGTGAGTCCTCATGTGCATCGTTAAAGTACATCTATCAGTGAAGGTTTTACCACATGTGTCAGAACTGTATGGCTTCTCACCTGTGTGAGTCCTTATGTGCTTTGTTAACGTACTTCTCCGAATGAAGGTTTTACCACATGTGTTGCAATAATAAGGTCTCTCACCTATGTGGATTTTGTAATGTTTCTTCATATTGGACTTATTCTTGAAGGCTTTTCCACAGACATCACATGTTACAGACTCCTTACCTATGTTAGTATGACAATGACTCTCTGACTTGTGTCTCTGTGACGTCTATTCTTCGGATTTATCTCTGCATTTCTAGTTGATCCTGAGTGTTCATGATTGCTTCTGTACTGATCTGGGCCCTCAGCTACAAGTGAGTCGTGAGAGAGGAGAGACAAAGAGACACAACGTCATCTACCCAAACAACAAACCCTGGATCAAAGAGCTCAAGCAGATGCTCAACATAAAGAGGAAGATTTCTTTGTGGTCTGTGAAATGAAAAAGAAGGAGGTAAACAAAGAGGTCTGGTGGGCCATTAAGGCTGCCAAGCACTCCGACTCTTCAGTCCCACTACAGTTTGCCGATCTCTCCTCAGCATTCAACGCCCTACGGCCTCACACCCCGGCCACAAAACTCTTCTCTCACTTTTCATCTGGCTCCTCCCAGGATTACGTGCTATATACAGCCTCTATAGCAACATGGCACACGTTTTCAATCAATCATGGCAGCGCACTGACAAGCGCATGAAATCTCCAAGCTGCTCTGCATCTGAGGAAAGCTGCAGATGTTGGGCACTGTGCGGGACACAGTGATTTATTCTAATGTCAGCGGCCTTTTGAAAGAGCAGGGTTTAGACCGGTCCATTTGGCAAGGCAAGTGTTAAAATAAAATACTTCCTGATAAACTGCAGTATGAGCAGGACTGACATAGGATGCACCGTGCTGCCCATTGTTTACCTTGCAGTGGAGTGCACTTAAATACGTAATGACTTTGTCGGTGCGATGCCGTATGAGAGGGAAGAAAAAAACAGGGACACAGTTCTCACAGCGGGAGTCCAGACCCAGGACGGCTGGCAGTATGAAAGTACACCAAGGCGGGTCGACCCGAGTCTGAATATCCAGTGTCAACCTGCTATTTTCGATGTGAAAGGGTACAACACAGAAAAGACTCTCAGGAGGTGTCAGCAATGGCAACATCTCCGTAGGAAATTCAACTCCTTTGAAGTCGGTTTCATTGAGAGCATCATGGACTTCTCAATAGCCTGCTGGTTCCATTCCATCTGTCTGTCTCCACAAGAGAAACCAATTGAAAACCACTGATAGAACTGAGTGTAATTTAAGCTTCTGCCCTAAAGTGTTGCAAATGCCCCGGTGTTAATGAACACCCCTTCGCAGACAGTGCACAGACCTTGCAGCGTCACTGACGTGTACTTTCGCAGAAATGTAACTATTTGCCACAATGATGCAGAGTGCAAGGCTTGTAATTGGTCCAATTGGTAGTCACGTGTTTTCTCTTTAGTATTTCTGACTGCTTTTCCATCTCCGCAATTTTCAAATTGACTGATTTTGAGGTTAATTGAGGAGGTCTGGGGATACAGACATTCGTATAACTTGTGATCATTAAAATTTAAGCAGAATTTAAACTAAATTTTTGGTGAAACCTTCTGTGACTTTTTTATGCACCTTATTTTTATTTCTTATTGTATTACTGTGTGTGTATATATATATATTACCCCTACTTCCTCTGCAATAATCCAGTATAATGTGAATACATAATCCCTGTAATTACTGTCAACATTTGGACTAGTCATTTTACTGATACGCTCATGTTTACATCTTCCATGGAAAATCTGAACAGTTAAAACATTTATTGTTTTGCTTGTTATAGTCGTTTGTTTATATTTTGTATTGCTCTATTTTTTGTTATTTGTCACTTATATGCTGCGCAACTGTGCCTTACATTGCCCCCGGAGACGAATAAAGTTTTGTATCTAAATCTGTATCTAAATCTGACAGGTTACGAATGTGATGACATGAAAACACTCACTGTGCTAGTTAGGCTCTTAGCATGTTAGCAACCTTCTAGTGGGGCGTATTTTCTCTGTGTCTTGTGTTTTTATTCATTAACTAGTTAATTCACACCATTCTAGTTCTACTCACCTATTCTGTTTAACTTTATCTCGGGTTTCCTGGTGATATCCAGCAGTCTGCGATGACGATCGATCTCTTCCTCGTACTGGACGACAGTTCTTTCAAAGAGTTTGAATATTTCTTCGGCAGCAGCAGTTAGTCGCTCGATGATCGACTTTTTTTAAACTCTCACCTGATGACATTGTTACCTCAACAGCTCAGATATTTACCTGGGACACGACGACGAGACACAATCGTCTACCAGCTCAGACTCCAACAGATAAACACAACAACACTAGTAACGGATTTCAAAAAAACAAGCGATTTCCGCTTTGTGTCCCACTATAAAGTTCCGTCAGAGGAGGAGAGATAACAATATGTTCCGCTACATTTTTAAATCTCACTTCGGATCATATCATCAAATTCCCTAGAAACAAACATCAGTAAATTCATATCCTTTGACTTTGCACATGAGGACTCACACAGGTGAGAAACCGTTCCCTTGCAAAGGTGTGGGAAACGAAGTAGTTCTCTGAAAAAATACATAAGGACTCTTACTGATGAGAAGCCATATTGTTGTAACACGTGGCAAAACATGAAAAAAGTAATAATTTAACAAGGCACATGAGGACTGACAGAGGTGGGAAGTTATCGTCCTGAGATTTCTGTGGGAAAAAATCTCTGGGAAGCTGAGCTTGAAAAGCATGTCATACTGTAGCAGACAGCTGATCTAATTATTCTCTGAGTTGAGGTAAAATAAACTTTCAGACACAACATCCTGAAAAGATCATCCACTCCTATTATGCATAAAATATCAACCCTGGACATTGAACTGATGGAAGGAATCGTCTCTCTCTGCTTGGGGCAACCATCTACAGTCAGGTCCATACATAGTGGTGCATTGAAACACTTCTCGTCTTTTAGGCTCAGTACACCACCACAATGGATTTGAAATAAAACAAAGAAGACGTGGTTTAACTGCAGACTTTCAGCATTAATTTGAGGGTATTTACATCCAAATCAGGTCAACAGTTTGTATATGTGTCTCCCACTTTTTAGGGACCGAAAGTAATGGGAAAATCGGCTGCTCGGCTCTCCCATGGCCAGGTGTGTGTTATTCGCTGATTATTCCATTTACAAGAAATAGATCAAATGTATAAAGTTAATTTCAAGTGTGATATTTGCATTTGGAATCTATTGCCCGGCAGTCTATCAATGAAGTAACCCATCATGATGCTGAAAAGTCTTTTTTTCAGAAAGCTGATTTTGTTGAAAACTCCGTTAACCCTGAAATGAAATGAGAGGAACTTTGGGTTTTGGGTTTCAGAGGTTAATCTCTTAATCAGAAAGAGAGGTAATTTAAAGTTGGAGTTGGTTACCATGGTAACAGAGTATGTGAACGTAACCTGGTCACCAGCAGGCCAGCAGGTTTTCTTCAGTGAACCTTGAGTTTCTCAGTGGTTCCACCTGATGACAGCGTTTGAATTGCTCAATTCTTTCATAGAAGCGAGTTGGACATAAGAAATCTAAGCTGTCAACATCTGTCATCCAACACGACCTGTCCATTTGTGGAAGATCCCGTCGATGAAGGGGTGGCTTTTGTTTGTAGTGAATTAAAAACGTCTCTTGGGCATCTTTGTGGCTTTCCCTGCAATCCCCCACAGGATTGCACCTAAATTAAATGAATTTCAGATTTAATTCATTAATACTTTTCATCTGTAATATTAGCATTCAGATTACATAGGACTACAATTAAACTTACACTATTATCATGGTGATTTGTCAGATCGTGGGTCCATTGATGACGTTTTTTTATAGACTTTGTTGAACCCTCTTTGCGAAACAGGAGTAAATATATGAGATACTAATCTGTCATTTATGTCCAAATCCAAATTTCCCACATAAAACACCTGAATCTCTTGGCTTGTTTGGGCGTCTGATCTCTCTACTCATCCTTCTCATTCTCATCTTCATCAGAACTGTCCTCACTCTCTGAAAATGACTTCCTCGTCTTCATCACTGGCTGAGTCTGAATCTAAAGAGCTTGCAGAAAAACCATACAGACACAGGGTGAACATGCAAACTCCAACCAGAAAGGCTCCAGCTGGATTTGAACCCAGACCACACATGTATAATATAAATGTTGAATGAGTGGAGCACTCAAAATGAAACTTTTATTTTGTTGCTCTTGCTCTTTTGCTGTACATGTGTAAACAATGTTGTTATGTCTTTATGTTTCTGTAGTAATTGTATCAGCATTTATGTTATAATGTTCAAAAAGTTATGTTTTAAGGTTATAAAATACATATTCAAAATACACCTTTCTATGTGTTTTTCTTGTATTTCTTATACATAAACTTCTTGGACTTAGTTTTACCACTGTGATGCCTTCTACAGTATTGCTTTTTTTTTTTTTAATGTTTTATTGCTTCAAAATATGTTTGCTTTCCGCATATTCCTCATTATTATTTCCAGCTCCACCAGGGAGAAATAGGAAGATGGAGACTTAGAGTTAATATTCTCACAAAACTTGATGATATGATCCCACGTGAGATTTAAAAATGAAGTGGAAAACATTGTTAACTTTCCTCTTCTGACAGCCCTTTATAGAGGGGCACCAGGCGGAAGTGGTTTGTTCCGTTACCAGTGGTTCTGTTTGTGGACTGAGCTGTCAGACGACCGTGTCGTGTTTAAGATAGATATCTGAGCTGTTGAAGTAACAATGTCTTCAGCTGAGAGTTTGAGAGAGTTGATCATCGAGCGACTAACTGCTGCTGCTGAAGAAATATTCGGACTCTTTGAAAGAACTGTCGTCCAGTACGAGGAAGAGATCGATCGACAGCGTAGACTGCTGGATATCACCTGGAAACCTGAGATAAAGTTACACAGAATAGGTGAGTAGAACTAGAATGGTCTGCAGAAACTAACTAATGAACGGAAACACACAGTATGGAGAAGACACAAAAGAAGGTTGATAACACGCTAAGAGGCTAACTAGCATAGCTAACGCTACACGGATTAAACTAGAACATATTTGCTCAGATAGTTTTTATGTCATCACATTAGTAACCTTTATGTTGTGTCTTTGTCCCTTCAGACCTCCCACAGCAACATGTCTACACAGAGGAGGAGGTTCTTACTGAGCAGCAGCTCTGTGACCAGGAGAGGAACTCCAGTCTGGACCAGGAGGAACCAGAACCTCCACAGATTAAAGAGGAACAGGAGGAACTCTGTAGCATTCAGCAGGAAGAACATCTTATATTGAACCAGGAGACTGATCCCTTGATGGAGACTCCTACTGATCAGGAAAGTCAGCACAGTGAACCAGAACCAAACAATGACCACTTCCTCTCTCACAACTCTCTTGTAGCTGAGAGACCAGATCAGGAAGGAATCAACCAGGTAGTCGTGGGATCAACTAGAAATGCAGAGCTGAATGTAAAGAAGAGACACCACAGAGACACGAGGCATAGAAACAATGTAGACAAGTCTCCAAAGTCACAGAGTCAGTGTGATACTGATACAGGTAAAAAGTCTGTAACATGGGACGTCTCTGGAACCGACACTCACTCATTTCAGTCATCTTTCTGTTGCAACACATGTGGTGAAAGTTTCACCCAGAAGAGTCGTTTGATTTTTCACACCAGGATTCACACAGGTGAGAAGCCATATGGTTGTGACACATGTGGTAAAACCTTCACTCGATGTATTAATTTAACAAAGCACATAAGGACTCACACAGGTGAGAAGCCATATGGTTGTGACACATGTGGTAAAACCTTCACTCAAAGTATAAATTTAACGAGGCACATGAGGACTCACACAGGTGAGAAGCCTTATGTTTGTGACACATGTGGTAAAACCTTCACTGAAAGAGGTACTTTAACGAATCACATAAGGATTCATACAGGTGAGAAGCCGTATGGTTGTGTTATATGTGGTAAAACCTTCACTCTAAGTTTTTATTTGAGGACTCACTTGAGGACTCACACAGGTGAGAAGCCATACAGTTGTGACACATGTGGTAAAACTTTCACTCAAAGTGTTAATTTAACGAGGCACATGAGGACTCACACAGGTGAGAAGTTGTCCTGCTGACATTTGATCTAATTATTCTCTGAGATAAGTTGAAATAAAGGTTTTTTATTTCAGAAACAACGTCATGCAAAAACAAGCCACTCACCTTAAACATAAAAATATCAAACTCGGACATTAAACAGATGGAAGGAGATATCTCACTCTTCTTGGGACGGCAGACCAACTTAGTCTGTTAACCTAAAGGTTGTGGCAGGAGCCACAGGACAAGGAGAAGACGAGACAACCACATTGTGTTTTAATGGTGAGAACTGAAATAACATGGCTAACAAATCAACTCTTCCAGAGACTCTAGTATCATCTACTAAAACTGAAACTTGAAATATATCGGTGACTTTACTGCATGTCAATCTGTGTTATTTAATCTGGTTTTGACCAGTGTTAGACTGCACATTCAATTTGAGGCTGGTAAGCTGTGCTGTGGACATGTGGTGAATCTTCTGGAAGCGAAGATATAAACATTTACAGGAAGGACAATATTTCTCACAGTGATGTAAAAGTGAAGCATACTCTGGATGATCTGTGAAGTTTCTTTTTGACGTATCATCATTACTACTTAAAACACTGCTTTGTGTCAACTGGAGTCTTGTCTTTTTTCTCTGAACTTCTATCATTTGATGTTTCTAAATGTTTTTGATTTCATCAAATTTTTCTACTTTCCAACTTTAGAGGTGAAAAGAGGAATTATTTCAAGAGTTGATTTCATAGTTCTCTGGGTCTCCAAAGTTTTAAATATAAAAGTTTTGAGTCCCCAGTTGGAAAGTAAATTACTGACAGAACGTATTTGAAATATGTGGCTATAGTGCGGAAATGCAGCACTTCATTTTAATCATCTCAAAACGAGCTGTTTTCATGAGATTATAAAAACATATTAACGGTACAAATCAAAGTTAATACATTTTTACTATTGTCATTATTAGAAATGAACATTATTGTTGATTAAATTACAACACTTAGTACAGTTTTAATGACTGTTTACTTCATATTGAGTTGACATTTAAATGACATTTTAAACATTTTCTACCCTCTACTGGTCAAAGGGGGGAACCATAACACACAGCGACTGTTGAGTTTGTGTATACCATAGACTGCATGAAGTAAAAATACAAGAGGTGATAAAGTGATAAAGAGGCATAAAATGTACTTTACAAATAAAGAGTAGCCACAAAGACAAGTATATCAAAAATACAATAAAACACGGACATTTTAGTGTATGGCTGCCACGTCAGGAAAGAAAAACAGGTCACTGAAAATGAGATATCATGTTTTAATGTGGCAGTTATGTTTATATTTTAACATATAACATGTTTTATGCTACCAATACCCTCAGACTGAAGAGGAACAATGCGGTTTTTATCCCAGGCGTGGAACCACAGATCGGCTTTTTACCATTGCTAGGGTGCTGGAGGGGAAATGGGAGTTTCTGCACAACCAGTCCAGAAGGCTTATGACCGTGTACCCAGAGGCATCCAGTGGGAGGTGCTATGGGAGTATGGGGTGGATGGCACCTTGCAAAGGGCCATCCCTTAGTTCCTACCCTCATTCGTCATCAAAACAATGGATGGATGGGCGTTTTAATGTGAAAACTGATCAACTGATTTTGTTTCCCTGACATGGCAGTGATGCTCTTCTGTATCTAAATCTTTTACTATGAGGTAGAAGAATTTGTATTCTGTTCTGAATAAAATAATGAAATACATCTGTGTTAACATCCCAACAATTTCACAGTTGATTATATTTAAAGCATGAAAAATGTGTTCATTTGACAATTGTATTTGCTGCTGTCAGAAAAAGGGGTCACATTGTTGCAGGTAAATAAACCTGCATCACCTGAAGAGTCCACTGATTTAATGGATTTGACTTCATTTGTT
>NC_061776.1:2631462-2657637 GCF_022458985.1 Mugil cephalus
CCCTCAGACTGAGGAGGAACAATGCGGTTTTTATCCCAGGCGTGGAACCACAGATCGGCTTTTTACCATTGCTAGGGTGCTGGAGGGGAAATGGGAGTTTCTGCACAACCAGTCCAGAAGGCTTATGACCGTGTACCCAGAGGCATCCAGTGGGAGGTGCTATGGGAGTATGGGGTGGATGGCACCTTGCAAAGTGCCATCCCTTAGTTCCTACCCCCATTCGTCATCAAAACAATGGATGGATGGGCGTTTTAATGTGAAAGCTGATCAACTGATTTTGTTTCCCTGACATGGCAGTGATGCTCTTCTGTATCTAAATCTTTTACTGTGAGGTAGAAGAATTTGTATCCTGTTCTGAATAAAATAATGAAATACATCTGTGTTAACATCCCAACAATTTCACAGTTGATTATATTTAAAGCATTAAAATGTGTTCATTTGACAACTGTACTTGATGCTGTCAGAAAAAGGGGTCACATTGTTGCAGGTAAATAAACCTGCGTCATCTGAAGAGTTGTCCACTGATTTAATGGATTTGACTTCATTTGTTATAGATGGTGTTGCCTCGATGCCTGGTAATAACCATATAATTCCAGTCAAATCCTTTCATTTTGGAGGAATTTAAACCTTTGATAATGGATCTACTGTAAGATCTGTTTTGGCATGAAAGTGCTGATGAACTCGATCTTTGTGGAATCACACTTGGTTTCAGTAAAAGTTGCTGTGGGCGTTCATCCCAGTTTTCACAATAATGGGATTGAATTTCTCATGGGGAATGATTTAACTGGAGGACAGGTTTTGGCTGCACCTGAAGGAACACTGATTAGACAGTCTTCAAAATAGCTTGCGTAGAAATTTCCAGCAATTCCAGCATCTTGTAGTGTTACTTGATCGACACATAAACTAGACAAGGAGGAAATTGATGTGAGTGACAGTTTTATTTTCTGATTCTAATGTTGGTCACTTGTGTTCTTGTAACAATTTCAGCAGCTGTCTCTGTCTCGTTAACAGTTGACTGCTGAGCAAAAAGTTGATGTGAGCTTATATCCTTTACTTGAAACTGCAGTAGTGGGCAATGATCTCTATCTTTGACAACAGGTTGTTTTAGGAGGGATCACATGCTTGTGTCTGAAGGGGTTCAGAGAAGCTGTTCAGTGCTGAAATGGGGGACTGTGGTTTGTCAGTGGCCTTGGCCCAAGGAAACCAAACTCTTTAAACAATCTCTCAGGTTAAAATCGCATCCATATGGAGTTAATCCTGACAAATGTCATAGTATTAAACCACGCAGGTGGAGTACATCAGTCACTGTAGTAGAACATCTTCTTTCCTTGTAATGTTTGCACTTCTGGCTGTTGTCAACACTGTCTTGTGAATAACATGAATGTTTCCTTCAATCAAATGTGCTGTAATACATGTTCTATTGGAGATAATGAGATTATGTTCCAGGTGGATGTATTCAGGGCAGCACTTTACAACTGTATCAGCAATAAAAAGAAGTTTAAAACTGGTTTCATGGTTTAAATTTTGATTTACTACAGTAGACGCTGAAGTGTTTGACAAACATCAAAGTGAAGACATTTAGTCTTAAACAAAAATTAACGCGTTAAAAAAATTAACGCATTTTAACCGTGGAAGGTTTCTCACTGGATGAGTTTCAGGTGATTATAGGTCTACTGGACGACAAAAAACAATCGCCGACACTGAACACTGCTTGAGGACTTTTAATGTAGCCCGAACGCAGCTAAAACCGACCTAGTGCCTCAGCAGGGCAACCAAGCCTTGATAAAGACAACGGATCCACGCCGGAAAAAGAAAAAAAAAAGCAAAGAAAAAAAACGCTTGTTGCAGTGGCGGAGTTTCCTCTGCAGCAGCTGAACAGCTGACATGTGGTCTGTCTCACGGTGTATTTCATTGTTATAGGACTTCAGCCTCGGAGCTCTCCGTCTTCAGACTGTCCTGACCTGTCCTAGAACATCACATAAGGACAACATGGGGCTGCCTGTGCCTGAGTTTTATTAATGTTTACATCAAGCTGAGTTCAAAATCAGTTTATGCTACTGTGATTTACATCCCTAGTCTGTTGGTCTGTTGGTCTTGGTTAAGTACCACCTTGGAAAAAAGTAAACAATGTTTTGTTGCTTGAGCTTATGTATTCAGTCATTACTCAACGGTAGATACCAAAATCCACCTGAAAAAAAAATAAAAAATAAATGCTTCTCACTGTTCTCAGGTCAAATATTTATATGTGATTAAAAATGCGATTAATTTCGATGAATTAATTACAATGCCTCTAATTAATTACAGAATTAGACTTTTAAAATTATAATAATAAAAATACATTCAATTAAATCTTTTTTTTTTTGTTGCATAATGTTGAGGAGATTTAGAGTTAATATTCCTGCAGGAAATTGATGATGTGAGATTTAAAAACATAGCGGAAAAAAATATTAACGTTCCTCCTCTGACGGACCTTTATAGTAGGACATCAGGCGGAAGTTGTTTGCTTTTGAAACCCGTGAGTAGTGTTGTTGTGTTTATGTGTTTGTGGACTGAGTTGAAAGACGGTTGAGTTTTGTCGTCAGATAAACTTTTGAGCTGTTGAAGTAACAATGTCTTTAACTGACAGTTCGAGAGAGTTGATCATCGAGCCACTCACTGTTTCTCCTGAAGAAATATTCGAACCCTTTGAAAGAACTGTCGTCCAGTACGAGGAAGAGATCGATCGTCATCTCAGACTGCTGGATATCACCTGGAAACCAGAGATAACGTTACACAGAATAGGTGAGTAGAACTAGAATGGTCTGAAGAAACTAACTGATGAATGGAAACACACAGTACGAAGAAGACACAGAGGAAAGAGACTCAGCTAGAAGGTTGATAACATGCTAAGAGACTAACTAGCACAGCTAGCTAGCAGACATGGATTTAAATTAGAACATATTTATTTGCTAAGACGTGTTGCCCTGATTTCTCATTAGTAACCTTCATGTTGTGTCTCTTTGTCCTTCCAGACTTCCCACAGCAACATAACTACACAAAGGAGCAGCAGCTCTGTAACCAGGACAGGAACTCCAGTCTGGACCAGGAGGTACCAGAACCTCCACAGATTAAAGAAGAACACGAGGAACCAGAACTTCCACAGATGAAAGAGGAACATGAGGAACCAGAACTTCCGCAGATGAAAGAGGAACAGGAGGAACCAGAACTTTCACAGATGAAAGAAGAACATATGGAACCAGAGCATCCACAGATTAAAGAGGAACAAGAGGAACCAGAACATCCACAGATGAAAGAGGAACAGGAGGAACCAGAACCTCCACAGTTTAAAGAGGAACAGGAGGAACTCCACAGCATTCACTGGCAAGAACATCTTGTCCTGAACCAGGAGACTGATTCGTTGATGGAGACTCCTAGTGATGAGGAAAGTCAGCACAGTGAACCAGAACCAAACAGTGACCAGCTCCTCTCTCACAACTCTTTTGTATCTGAGATCCCAACTAGAAATGCAGAGCTGAATCCAAAGAAAAGACGTCACAAAGACACAAGTCACAGTAACAATGTAGACAACTCTTCTATGTCACAGAGTCGGTGTGATACTGATACAGGTACAAAGTCTGTAACGTGTAATGTCTGTGGAAAAGTCTTTAAGAAAAAGTCTGTAATGAAAAGGCATTACAGGCTCCACACAGGTAAGACACCTTATCATTGCAACACATGTCGTAAAAGTTCCACGAAAAAAAGTGATTTGATGTTACACAACAGTAGTCACACAGATGAGAAGCCATATCCTTGCAAAGTATGTGGGAAACATCTCAGTCAAAATAGGGATTTGACTGTGCACATGAGGACTCATTCAGGTGAGAAGCGATACGGCTGTAACATATGTTGCAAAACCTTCACTGAAAGTACTACTTTAACAAACCACATGAGGACTCACACAGGTGAGAAGCCATATGTTTGTGATATATGTGGTAAAACCTTCAATCAAAGAAGTACTTTAACTGGGCACTTGAGGACTCACACAGGTGAGAGGCCATACGGTTGTGACACATGTGGTAAAACCTTTACTGAAAGAGGTACTTTATCGTGCCACATGAGGACTCACACAGGAGAGAAGCCATCCTCTTGCAAGACATGTGGGAAACGTTTCAATCAAAATAGTGCTTTGACTCGGCACATGAAGACTCACACAGGCGAGAAGCCGTACAGTTGTGACACATGTGGTAAAACCTTCATTGAAAAAAGTAATTTAATAAAGCACATGAGGACTCACACAGGTGAGAAAGCGTACGTTTGTGACACATGTGGTAAAACCTTCACTGAAAGAAGTACTTTAATGTGCCACGTGAGGATTCACACAGGAGAGAAGCCATCCTCTTGCAAGACATGTGGGAAACGTTTCCGTCAAAATAGAGCTTTGACTCGGCACATGAGGACTCATATAGGTGAGAAACCATACGGTTGTGACACATGTGGTAAAACCTTCATTGAAAAAAGTACTTTAACAAAGCACACGAGGACTCATACAGGTGGAAGCCGTACAGTTGTGACACATGTGGTAAAAACTTCACTCGAAATACTAATTTGACCAGGCACAAAAGAACCCACACAGGTAAGAGGTTGTCCTGAGAACTTATCTAATTATTGAAAGTTGAAATAAACCTTTTCTTTCAGACAGAGCATCTTGAAAAAACAAGCCACTCACCTCTAGCATAAAAATATCAAGCCTTTGACATTGAAGAGATGGAAGGAGACATCGCCCTCTGTCTGGGACGACCATCCAAGGACCACCTTAGTTTGTTAACCTAAAGGTTGTATTGGAGCCATAAGACAAGGAGAATATAAAACAACCAGACTGTGTTTTATTGGCGGGAACTGAAAGAGCATGACTAACTAAACAACTCTTCCAGAGATTGTAGTACCATGTATAGAAACTGACAGTGAATTTCAGTGACATTACTGCTTGTCAAATTGTGTAAGGTGGGTTCATGAAATCTAGTTTTGACCAATGTCTGACTGAACATTCAATATGAGACTGGCAAACTGCAGTGGGCATGTGGTGTATCTTTCAGATTTTATAGTTGTGTGTCACCAAAGTTTTAAATATAAAAATTTTGAGTCCATCTTTTTTATAGAACCGTCGTTCATCTTGTTCTTAATGTACTTTGGTTACATACAGTGGTACAAGTAGTTCAAATCAGTCCCAGCAGCAAAGGACCAGTTGAAGACGCCGGAGGAAACGGGTACAAAAGTATTATTATCCACACTAAAATAAGTACAACATCGACATAACTGTAAAGAAGACACTGAGAGAACAATGTCACTGATGAACCAGCAGAGGGACTGTGTGATTATCTCCTGTAGAACATATATACTGCAGATTTGATTCAAATTTTGAGTTTAACAAGAAAATTTTGATACAGACATAATTCATGTCAAATTTAGACACAGACCTGAAATAAAAACAATGAAATATATGGGATTTACCAATACCACTTTAATAAGTCTAACTTTGTAGCAAATTTGCTCCATCACAATCCATCCAGTCTTCTGTGGACGACTTTAAATATCAGGTTTGGTCACACCATTTACTGAAATCTGAGCAGAAACAATGTACACCGTTACTTTTATCACCAAGCAAACACAGAGAACTCCAAGCTCTACAACTGGGCTCAACAATGCCATGCTGCATCACATCCTCGTCAGATACTTCAAAGTTGTTCAGGATTAACTTGATATGAGTGCAGTTTTATGGGCTGAGATTCATCCACATTTATATTGTTTGTGGGAAAATGAGGCTGGAAAAAAGTATCAGATAACAAAGATTTAATAGACTTGAGAGATTACTACTAACTGACTACAGTCGCTCACTTCAGCACTGGTCAGCTCCTCTGAACCCCTTTCTACTGCCGGCTCACAGAAGAAACCGAAGGATGTAACAGACCGTATAATTAGGACTGTGGGTTTAAGATACTGAAGATAGTGGTGAATTAAGGGTCCCACAAACACTGGCTGAGTAACAAAAGTATGAACACCACTGAACACTACGTTGTCTGAAGACTTTACCACAGTAATAAAAGTCCTTAAGTATGATCATCTGCATCTCCAGTGACTCACCACAGCGTGGCGCTGCTTCTCTTTGCTTCTTCATTTCAGCCTCAGGCAGCAACAAAATGATCAGAGCTGATCAGGTCTGTATTTATCAAACATGTCAGAGCAGGAAATCTCTTCTAACTGACCAGAATCTCTCAGAGTCACTGAGCTTTGATTCTACTTTTAGGAGTTGAAGTCAAACATTTGATCTTCTGCTTTCACTTGTCAAATTCCTCCTGTATGTCCTGAGAGATATTAAAGCTGCACATTGATGTTACATATTACACAGTAAACCTGCTCTGTGGAGGATTTTTAATGGTTTCATCTCTTTAAATGCTCTTCAACAACAGAGAACAGTCTGTGTTACTAAATTCACCACCAACCTGAATGTGTTTGTGGGAACATGAATGTTTTTTAGTCTCTCTGCATCATGTGGCCCAGATTTTTTTCCTCTGCTGTCAGATTCAAATCAAGACCATGAAAGGACACAGCAGCTCGATCTGAGCTGTCAATCATCAGCAGCCGTCTCATCTGTGGGCTGCAGGGGCTGATGGGAGCTTTGAGGACCTGCTAGAAACCACGTGGCCTCGTCTCATGTCACAGCTCGTCCTTGTTAGGCCTCAGCTGCATCAGAGCTCCACTTCTCCCCAGGTTCACCAGAGGATACACCACCACACAAAATGCTTTTCCTCCCAGCTGCTGCTCTGTGCTGTCTGTGTTCAGGTGAGTGTTTCCAACAAACTCCACCTTTAACAAACACTGTCTCACTAACCTTCATCTATCTGTCTGTGTCTCTACAGCCCTGGTTGCCATGGCAGCAGATCTGACCCAGGAGCAGTTAACATTGACCAGGAGAGTTGGTCAAACAGTCTCCTTCAGATGTGGAGGAACTGGCCAGTGTGGTGTTTATGTATACTGGTACCAGAAGAAAGAAACAGAAACATTCAGAGTGATACTTGATATTAATAAAAGCACTGGTAAGATAAATTCAGGTTATAATCATCCTCAGAAAGATGATTTCTCAGCTGTGAATAAACAGAAGAGCGCGCGAGTTGGAGATAAAGAAAGTTAAAGTCGATCATTCAGCCTCCTACTACTGCTCCTGTTATAGAAGTGATACCCACAGTGAGAAATGATGTGAGCAGCCTGAACAAAAACTAACAGATGAACAGATGTCAAACAGTGTTTGTGACAGGAAGAGAGCAGTAAACCAGAGCCCAGGTTCACATATTTCACCTCCATCTCAGACAGAGTCACAGACATACTGAGTTGAGGACCATGATTTTGTTAGCAGATATTTCAACAGAAAAATAAATATGAAAACAACAGAACACAAAAAATACAAGTCTATCAAAAACAATTGAACGAAACAGCGAAAGAACACAAAGATATTTAAAAATCAAAGTCAAGTAGGATTTAGTTTGTGAATAATTTCAGATGTTCTAGATGAAGATGAAGCTCCATATCAATCAGCCATAACATTATGACCACCTTCCTAGTATTGTGTATGTTTACACTCCTTTCATTCATCCTTCTTTAGCTCCAGACACAGGCCCTGAAAGAGAATTTTCCATCATGCATCATATTTATTTTGTAGCCATCAGCATCACATTAATCTTCATCAAATACAATCATCACATACTCAGTAAATCACTTTCACTCTCATCTTCTATCATCTTTCTCAAACTCTCTGTATGTCCTGAGGATGTCTTCTTACTGTCCACAGAGTCTCTCTGATCCAGATCTGTCCTCAGCCTCGTTCACCATCAGTCCTCTGCTGTCTTCTGTCCACCCTGGTTATTCTAGACTCTTGGACAGTCTCTAACTCAATGCTGATTACTGACACAAACTAAACAACCAGCTCTTCCTCCTCTTTCTCATCCTCTCCTTCCACACCCAGTCCAGAGGTCCCTGCTGTGTTTGTCCTTCAATGACTCCAGATGGTTGAACCTACAATTGTATAAATATCTTCTTCTTGAACCGTCACGTTACTGTGGTGGAGGAGTTTGAGTGCCCTAATGACCCTAGGGGTTATGCTGTCCAGGGCTTTTTGCCTGTCGTATGTGTTGCATGTTTGCTGCCACCGCGGGTTCCCCAGCTTCACAGACCACACACACAGACAGTTTAGCCAGTTATGGGCTCTTCATTCAGACGCAGGGAATTGCCCACACTCAGACGATCACAGGCTACTCGTTCTCTTTGCCTGCTGTCTGGGTTCCTCGTCTCTTGTCTGACTGCTCTCCAGGTCCGGCACGGTACTGTGTTAAAAGGGGAGAATTATTAGGCAACTAGCTGCAGGTGTGCCTGGCGCTGCTCTCTCTCTCGAGCCCTCTCCACACCTCTCCCCTGCAGCTGATGCACCACGCCCCCTTCACAGTATGTTCTCCCAATGCAGATTGGTCCAAGGTGAAGGGTCAGACAAAGAACGAGACCCTAAATAACAAACATAAACAAGAGACAGTATACCCAGCCCCGGAGGGCTAGTGGGGCCCCACCCTGGAGCCAGGCCTGGGGTTGGGGCCCTGTGGATGAGTGCCTGGTGGTCGGGGCTTTGTCCATGGGGCCCGGCCGAGCTCAGTCCGAAACTGGATACTTGAATACGGTCAATCTACGTTCCGACCCTCACCTATAGTCATCAACTTTGGGTGATGAAAAAACAAGATCACGGATACAAGCCGAAATTAGTTTCCTCACCAGCCTTAGAGATAGGGTTAGGAGCTCAGACACTTGGGAGGAGCTAAGAGCAGAACCGCTGCTCCTCCACGTCGAGAGGAGTCAGTTGAAGTGGTTCGGGCATCTAGTGAGGATGCCTCCCGCATGCCTCCCTCTAGAGGGGTTCTAGATATGTCCCAACAGCAGGAGGCTTTGGGTTCGCCCCAGGACACAATGGAGGGATTATATCTCCCGTCTGGCCTGGGAGCGCTTGAGGATTCTTCCGGAGGGGCTGGTGAAAGTGGCTGGGGAGAGGGTCATCTGGACCTCCCTCCTGAAGCTGCTCCTGATGTGATTGTCCTTAATTAGTTTCACCTGTGTCTTGTCAGCCCTTTGCCCCTGTGTGTATTCATAGCCCTGCCTTTCCCTTTGTTCCCTGTCACACTTCATTTTAGTGGTCTTTGTCCCCAAGTCATGCGTAAGTCCTCAAATGTTGTAAGAGTCTCATTCCTTCTTCATGTTCATAATTCGTTTTGACTTGATTACCCTGCCATGTCACCAGCAGTTTTTTTTTTAAGTCTTGTTTTTGTTAAATATCCTTTGTTTGAACAACAGCCCCATCTCCCTTGTCCTGCATTTGGGTCCTCATCCCCATAGCCTTCATGGTGACAAAGAATGTTCATTCAAATAAAATGGTGCAGACCTCAGTCGATGCGTGTGATCACTGGGGTCTGAAACTTAGTGACCACTTCACAGATCAAAGAGCAAAATAAAATGATGCAGTTGTTTAGTTCTCACTCTCTCCCTGTCCATTCAGTTTAACATGCTGAACGTGGGAACTGAGAGGAAATGATGAGGGAACATGTGACAGAAAGATGAGGAGAAACCCAACGGATGTCAGCTCCAGGATAAATTGATGTTAGTTAGTGGGAATAAATCATTAGCTTTAGCACGACTTCACAGCATCAACACACTTTAGCAACGTTCAGTAACATTAAGCTACAACATTACAACAGATGATCAGTTTCTCATTGAGATCAGACATGTTCCTGACTAGTTCCCTCTCGATAGAAAGCATGGTCAGTACATTCAGAACTTCCTGACTCACTGAGTTTCAGAGAAATGTCTTGATTGCTTCTTTTTTTTAGTTTTTGTACTGATTCCGATAGTAGTGGACTGAACAACAACTGACATTAACATCAGAGCCATGCTGCTAGTGTGGAGAAAAGAAAAGAGAAGAAGAGACAGTCATGTAGATCTGAACAATAGAGAAACACATCAAGGAGCTGAAATAGGACCCCACTTCCTCATTTAACTCCTTACAATGTTCTGTACTATTAAAACACAAACCTTAAAAATGATAATGGTTCACTTTCTTTCTTGCATTTTTCTTTCTTTGTATTTGGACATGAGCTTGGACTCACTTCAACTCTGTGTGGGTGGAGGCTCAGAGGAAAAAAGGTTTACACTAAACAAGAGAAAGGGAGGGGAGGCAGTGAGTGTGTACAGAAGCAGATATCTGTTCTCAGTGGTTATTAGGACAGAAAACAAACTGCTGACAGCCAATCAGACTTCCTTCCTGCAGCAGACGGGCTGTGTGGGTTTGTGCTCTGCAGCCTCCACACCGTTAGCTGTGGCTTTTCACTTTAATGACAGTTTTAACCACCAGCTCTGGTTAAAGAATCTTTCCAGGAAGCACCTGTGTTCTTCAACAGAGAGACAAGAAACACATTTATGTTCATCATTAAATATTAGAACCAGTTCTTTTTATGTTAAATTGTTTTTCCAATTAAATGAAACTAATTATTTTATTGTGTTGTCTTTAAAATCTTTCATCCTCTCATAAATTTTTCCTCTCTGATGAATATAACTTTAAAGAAGTTGAACTCTGCCTGCAAAGAGTTTAAATTGATCCAATGAGAAGATTTTGAACTTCTATATGAAACAATGATGCTTCTTGTTCTTTATCATTAATCAGAACCGAACACAAACGTCACTGAGACAGAGACACAAACCCACGATATAAACAAGTCATGCTGTTGTTGCGAAGCAGGCGTCCATGTTGGTTCACCTCAAGTCTCATTATTTCCATGAGTTATAGTTTACAAAAGAGTCTGAATGTCCCAATCAGTTGTAATTCACCATGAGTTCACCTTATTAACCACACTGACCCACATTTCTCATGGAAATTAAATTCAAGCTTCATTTTTTATCAGTGCAGTCTGTGCTTCATTCACAGGGTTCATAGACATCACATCCAACAGTCACTAATATACGAGCTAAAGTATTTGACTTGCTTTATTAAGACACATAAAAAGAATAAAAATGTGTTTATTGAGTGTGATCCAGTGAAACAAAAGAGCAGCCTGGTGGAGTTTGATTTATTAGAAAGAAGAAACACAAGAGCAGAAGAAACAGCTGGAAACTGATGATGATTCAGCTTCATTTTCATTATTATACAAGTCACAGTTAAAAGTGGAAATAAACTAGACGACTAGAGAATGAACACGTCATAAGAGCAGATTTCTATGTGAATATATGTGTTTCTATTTACAGGACGACAATCAACACGTGAATGAACAGATACAGATTACAAAGAAGAACATTTCAACAAAATTTACTGAAAACTGATGAAAGTGATGAATGAGATGAAGTGATGAGATCTGATGGAGAGAAAAGAGGAGCAGAAAACAGTCAGTCAGCATGTGTGGAGCTGGTGGACGGTCCCTTGTTTGTGAGGCTCGTCAGCAGAGAGAGTCCACAGCAGTACACCAGACTCTTCACTATCAGCACTGTGTACAGCAGACAGAGCAGCTTCACCCTGCACTGAGACTGGAAGGACACTGACACACACACACACACACACACAGATATGAATTAGTGCAAGTGTCAGATTGATCCTGTAAAGTTGTTCTAGTGTCCTCATTGGACATTGGAGCTGTCCATGCAGAAAGGCAGCAGGTGATCTTACAGTGATGTTGCTGCAGAGCTGCCAGGTCTGCTGGCTCTCTCTCTGGAGGATTGGAGGCTGCTGGAGCTGGAACCCCTGAAACAGAAAAGTCAAATGTTTGGAGCTGCAGTGACAAATGTCAGTCCTCTGCTCCTCTGATCTCTTTGACAGTGTCTCCACATGAAGCTGAACCACTGCTGGACACAGTCACCAAGCCTTCATTACCTTGGTGTGTTTGGGCCTCCATAGTGGCGTTCAATGTGCCTCCCTCATGCTTGATGTAGCATTGGTATCTATATATGTACAGATCATTTCTATCCACCAGTCTGATGGTGGCGCTGTGTCCTGGCTCGCTGAGCTCCAGCTGATCTCCCTGAGCAGAGGTCAGATCCTCCAGAGAGCCGCCCTTCTTCTGTCTTTTCCAGGAGAACTGGACCACAGGAGGAAACATGGATGAGGCCAGACACAGCAGGGAGCTCTTCTCCTCCTGGTTGGCTCTGGATGCTGCTGGGTACACGCTCACCACGGGTTTCACTACCTGCTCATCTGAAGTTTGACAGCACACACACATTGACACAGTCAACAGCAGCTTACAGCACTGGTCTGGATTCAGCCTGATCCTGGAAACTACATGGACTCTGATCACTAAACTACTCATCAATACACAACAAACATCAACCAGCATTAATGTTTCCAGCAGTCTGAGCTACAGTAGCTCGTCTGTTGGATTGGACCACAAGGGTCAATGATCCTCTGCTGCCCATGACCACCCTGTCTCTGGTTCTTGTCCTTCCTTAGACCACTTTTGATAGATACTGATCACTTTAGACCAGGAAAACCACACAAGAGCTGCAGTTCTGGAGATGCTCTGAACCCAGTCGTCTAACCACTTCAACGGTCATAATGTTATGGCTGATCAGTGTACATATTCACTATATATTATAACATGTCTTCATGTAAATTTCTGTTTCTAAAATAACTGATGTTACATAAAATAAATAAATAAATCAGAACAGAATACAGTAGTTGATCAATCATCAGTTGTATAATCAAACCTGCTCCCAGTAGAACAAACACACACTGGACAATCACAACACAAACTAGAATATCCTTAATATATTTGTAATAACTTATATTTGTATATCCTTTATTATTTCATGTGCAATATACATGAATAAATGTGTCAGTACAATTTCTAATGTATTTAAGTTAATTAAAAATAAATAAATAAATAAAATAAAAAAATATCACTTCTTTATATTTCCTCTGTGCTCTGTCCTCAACCTGTCTACTGCTGCAACGCTGCAAATTTCCCCACGGTGGAATAAATAAAGGATTATCTTATTTTATCTGAATCAAAAGACATTATTTGCTCATTTTCAATTTTTTTCAAAGAACTTAGGAAACATGTCGTCTGTGTTTCAGTACGTCGTCTTTTATCAATTAGAGTTATTGTAGTTTACATAGTGAAATATTTTCCTATTTTATTTTATTTTATTTTATTTTATTTTATTTTATTTTATTTTATTTTATTTTATTTTATTTTATTTTATTTCATTTCATTTTATCAATAATGCCAAGGATAGATAGAATAAGACATCATCTGTATAGCCACATTTGTTTCTCCAAAACCTCTACATAAGGTTCAGCGTTAATGGTTCGTTCACAAATGTGTAAGTTAATGAAGATCACCAACATTCAACACTGCTTTTTATTTCATGATATTATGAACTGTAGACCATGAAATACACAAATTATTTTCAGCTTCACATTGAGAAATATTATTTTGTCCAAAAGTCGTTCACAGAGTCATGAAGCCTCTCTCCTCCACCACCATTTATTTCTAATTAACCTAATTAGCTGTGACATGAAATTAAAGCAACTTCTCCTTAATAGTTTTTATGTCTTTGTAATATTTTCAATGAAATAAAATTAAATAATTTTCAAATTCCTGAATTCTGTTTCCAGTTGTACGTTTGTCATTTCAGTGATTACAACATATATTGAATATTACACATTTAAGAGCACAGACTTTAATCACTAATAAAACTCATCAATATACAAGTTTGTGTCAGTCATGTTCAAATGTTTAAATACTTTATGCTGATGATAGTAATAAAACATTGTTTGAGTTAATTCTATTTATTCTAACATCACCTTCCCTTAATGTTTTTATTCTTTTTCTATTAAAACATCATCAATTAAAGACACATTTACATCATATAAATATTAACTGACAGAGATTAGATCTGACAAGGTTCTAACTTTCAGAAATGATCCAGTTCAATCGATAGACACTTCAAAACAATCTGAAATAGTTGAACATCAAATATCATCTTGTTTACACAGAATTACTGAGACGATCAAATCCTAAATGTTCGTAACGTTGTTGAGTGAGATTTCAACATGTTTTCAGAAGTGATTGAGCTTTTCTTATGTAACAATGGCTGCAGAATGAATTCTATAATAATGAGGAAAAAACTAACATGTAAAGCCTGAAGCAGCACAAACTGACTTTTAACACGTTTCAGCTTGTACAATAAAACAAGTGAAGGAAAAGAAATGTTTGTTCTTACCTGTTACAATGAGTTTAGTTCCAGAGACAAAGGTATCCACACAGCGAAAAAGACTAATACAAAAACCTGTGTGCCGTTGAGAGAGTCAGCTGAGAAGAAGGAGTCAAAAGAGGAAGTGGGATCATATTTCAGCTCCTTGATGTGTTTCTCTATTGTTCAGATCTACATGACTGTCTCTTCTTCTCTTTTCTTTTCTCCACACTAGCAGCATGGCTCTGATGTTAATGTCAGTGGTTGGTCAGTCCACTACTTTAGTGATGTGTCATCAGCGCCTTAGAGACAGCTCATCCTGATGACGTTTTTATCACTAAGGGGGACTTCAGTCAGGGCAGGCTACAGACTCTATTCCCCAAATACTACCAACATGTGGACATGTGGGGGGAATAACACCTTAGCCCCCTGAGTCCAGAGTATAATTGGCCATTTTTGACTACTTTTGTTTATATCTTTATATTTCATCCTAAAAACTGTTCAACTTGTTGCTTTGTTTGGTTTCATTCCTTTCAGCACAACCTGACTTGTGTCATTTTACAATTATTTATTTATATATCATTTTGACAAGCTCTATTAACACATTGAACCTAAAACCAAACTAAAACCATATAATCTGAGTAGGAAAAAATTTTTAGAATGAAAATCTGAATTGTAAATTTCCAAAGCTTATGAAAAAAATGAGCTTTTTCCACTAAAATGAAAGTAATGCATCACACATTTTTACAAAACTAACAGGTGTAACAATAAGTAATAATATCCAAAAGTCCCAAGTCTTTGTCTTCTGTCTCTTTGACTGCAGTCATTCCATGGACTGAATATAGCATTACTCCCATAACTTTTCCCTCTTCCTTAGCAACCATTGACCTCACGTCGCCTCACTTCACTGCTAACAGAGGGCAGTTTACAGTTTTGACAGCCTTAGTCACTTTGTAAATATAATAGATAATACAACATATATATTTTAATACTATTTATCCTGGGGAAGAAATTGCCAAAGACCTGAAAGTTTTTAAATCAGTTCCATCGTTGCAGACAAACACATGCTTGACTTAATGATTTCATGTCAACGGGATGACAGCCTAGGGTACAGTATTTTTACCTACCCTTGTAAGGGCTGGTTGGAGACAGCAGCTGCTGCCGAGGAGCCAAACAGGGTCTGACAAAACATTATGACCCCCTCAGACATTAACAGCAATGGAGAAGAAGGGCAGATCTGACATTGGCAGCATTATAATATGAAGAGCATTAAAACCCTCATTAACAGTGGCTGTGTACCTGGTGGCTATGGCAACAGAATCCTGAGTTACTCAGATGGCTTAAATTATGACCACCTTAGACACGGAATGGAGAAGAAGGGCAGATCTGACTCTATGACCCCTCCAACATGATCCCCCATCTCGACCCCACACTCACATGTGACCCCACCTGTGGTAACTTCAGCAAAATAAACATTGCTACTAGAGCTCGTCTATAATACATCGCTGTTGGTTGGAGGTCAAGCACACAATTACATCCGGGGCGAAAGAGACCTTCAAAGATAAATGCAATATATGCAACATCAACCCCTAATGGGCGTATGGCTCTTATGCTCTTATTCTGAAAAAGACTAACTTAATCATGTGCACATGATAACACTTCTCTCCCTTTAAATTCCAACATTCCCCCAAAATGTAAATTAACTAGGAGAAGCCAACTGTGGTGTTTTTAGCTGGTGTACACTCAAAACTATTGCCCCAACAACTGTAAACACAAACACCTGGAAAACATGAAAGCTTTTAACATTCAGTCCCACTTAAACTTTTCAATCAAACACTCAGTCTGTCTGGAGGTTCGCGAGTGTGCTGTGACTTTCGCACTGACCCCGGTGACCCAGCACTCGCTGCTGGTGTCTTGGGTGGTTCTGGTGTAGGGAAACTGAGAGGGGTCTGGATGTCGGTCACTTGAGAATAATCCCAGGTAGCCACTGCTGGTTGCAATTGCTGCTTAAGTTCCTCACATAGACACAGTCATCTGTTTTCAAGTGTCTCTCATGTGCATGTTGATCATGTCTTTCTTTGTGTTTTTCCTGCTTTCCTCCCACTTTTGCCTTCGTGTCTGGACGCAGCAGGACCAGTCTCAGTTTAGAAACAGTTCACTTGGGAATGTCAGGCCATTGTCAGTGACCAGTTTGTCAGACAACCCATGGACTGCAAACACCTGCCTGAGTTTGTCAGTGGTTGTGGGGGCTGTGACGTTGCTCATGACGCGGGCCTCTATCCATTTAGAGTGTGTATCCACCATTATAAGAAACATTTGCCCCTTAAAAGGACCAGCAAAGTCCACATGCAGCCTAGACCAGGGGCTATCTGGCCACTCCAACGGATGCAACGGAGCAGGTTGAGGCATGTTCTGATTGATTTGACACTGTTTGCAAAATTTCACCTTGTTTTCCAGATCTTGATGCAGTCTCGGCCACCAGACATAGGACCTCGCAAGGCTTTTCATCCAAGATACACCTGGATGAGTCTCGTGTAATTCTTCCATAATCTGTGACAGCCTGGGGGAGGCATGATGACCCTTGCACCCCAGAAGATGCAGTCATCCTGCAAACTCAGTTCTGTTTTCCATTTAGCATAAGGCCTCAACTCCTCTCCTTCCACCACACTGGGCCAGCCCTGTAAAAGATTTTTACTTGGGACAGGACTGGGTCCCTCTCGGTCCACTGCCTTATGCAGGATGCCTTTACAGGTGCCTCCGCCAACCTCTCCAATGAAAAAACAGTGTCTGGAGGTACATGTGTAACAGTTGGTGTTTCAGGTAATGGTAGCCTACTCAACACATGAGCATTTGCATTATGCTTTCACGCTCTGTACACTACAGTGTACTGGTAGGCTGACAGTGTGAGCGCCCAGCGCTGTATCCTAGCAGATGCTAGTGGCTGAATGCACTTGGTCTCACTGAACAGACTCATCAGTGGCTTATGGTCCGTAATGATGAATATCCCTTCTCTGCTGCTGTCAGTGTGCATGAAACAAAGCCGACTGGCTTCTCCAACCGATCTTCCATAACATGTGAAAGGCCTGCCCCAACACCGTAATGCGAAGCGTCGTGTGAAAGGGTTATCTCCTTATCTGGGTCATAGTAAACTAGGAGCATCGCTGAATGGAGGAGCTTTTTCACTTCCTTAAAAGCTCCCTCCTGCTCCTCACACCATTGCCACTTAGTATCGTTGTGAAGCAGCTTGTACAGTGAGGCCAAAACCTTTGAGAGGTCGGGCAGGAATTTGCCATAATAATTCACCATGCTCAAAAGTGATCTAAGTTCAGTGACACACTTGGGGCTCAGGGCTTCCTCAATAGTTCTCACTTTATCTTCCACTGGACAGAGCCCCTCAGCTGTGATCTTGTGTCACAGGTAGGTCACACTTGGTGCCAGGAACACACATTTGCTGTGCTTTAATCGCAGTCCTGCGTCTGAGAACTTCTTCAGCACTTGTTCCAAGTTAGCCAGATGTTCCGCCTCCGTGGCTTCTGTGATCAAAATATTGTCCAGATAGACAGAGTGTCCATTGCTCCTTGGAAAATGGATGCCACTCTAAACACCAGGTGATTATACTTGAATAATTCCTTGTGTGTATTGATTGTAATGTACACTTTTGAATCCTCATCAAGCAGCTGCTGTTGGTATGCCTGGCTCATGTCAAGCTTCGTGAATAGCTTCCCTCCTGCCGGGGCTGCAAACAGGTCATCTATGCGTGGCAACGGATACTCCTCCAGCCTGGAGACCTGATTCACTGTGAGCTTATAGTCCCCGCATATACGTACAGTTTTGTCCTCTTTTAAAACTGGAACAATGGGCGTCGCCCACCTTGAAAACTGGACAGGCTTGATGATCCCCAGCCTCTGCAACCGCCCCAGCTCTTCCACAACTTTGCCCTTCATTGCATAGGGCACACTTTAACCTAGGTCAACCAAAAACAAAACAAAATGGGGACGACACGTCCAAAATAAAGTTTATCCTTGTCGCCAAAAATATGTGGTAACTTAAGCTGGAAAAGAACGACTCGACAATGTCTTGGTCGTAGTAACACTTCATATTAGGATGGCAAAATAAACACCCCAACTAGAACTTATCTATAATACATCTCATAATTACATTCGGGGTGGAAGAGTCCTTCAAAGTAAAATGCAACATATGCAACATCAACCCCTAATGTGCGCGTGGCTCTTATGCTCTTATTCTGAAAAAAAGCAACTTAATAATGTGCACATCACAACACCACCCACGTTCAATGTGGACCGGCATAACATTATAACCTCCTCAAACCGCAATGGCACCATTGCCTCCCTCAAAAGAGAATTTTCTAGTTATTATTATTATTATTTAGCCTCCATGTCCCTTTAGTTGCTCTGTATTATCATTGCATGTAATGTGCTGTTTTTGTTTTTTTTAGTAAACACAACTTCCCAGTGTTCAGCCACACATTTCGCTGACATCGCTGATTATGGTCATTCAAATATGGGTTAAACAAGAGAACAGACAGAATCCAAGAAAAACATATGAGAGTTTATTTTATTAAACTTTGTACATGGAAAATATGTCAATGGCATAAACACATTACATGTTAGCTGCACATTTTTAGAAAGCTAGCTACCTAGATACATAGATTACTTTATCGATCCCTGAAAGGGAAATTAGGTTGGGTTTAAATATATGGCTTTAGAAAACTAAAAACTATCAAATGGGATTGAAGTGACTCTAGACTCTGAGTGTTGTGGAGGAGATTTAATTCATGTTCAGGAACATTATTTAGACTTTATTCCAAATCAAATGATTTATGATTTATCTTCCACCAGTCCTCTTGACTGTGTGATGACATGTTGTGATTTAGTTAGCATGGATGCTACAAAGAGGAACATGAACTATTGAATGAAGCTTTATTTCTGGGTCTTTGGTTTTTGGGAGGTGTGAGAGTATTTCTACAATTGTAGGTTCAACCATCTGCAGTCTATGAAGGACAAACACAGCAGGGACCTCTGGACTGGGTGTGGAAGGAGAGGATGAGAAAGAGGAGGAAGAGCTGGTTGTTTAGTTTGTGTCAGTAATCAGCATTGAGTTAAAGACTGTCCAAGAGTCTAGAATAACCAGGGTGGACAGAAGACAGCAGAGGACTGATGGTGAACGAGGCTGAGGACAGATCTGGATCAGAGAGACTCTGTGGACAGTAAGAAGACATCCTCAGGACATACAGAGAGTTTGAGAAAGATGATAGAAGATGAGAGTGAAAGTGATTTACTGAGTATGTGATGATTGTATTTGATGAAGATTAATGTGATGCTGATGGCTACAAAAAAAATATGATGCATGAAGGAAAATTCTCTTTCAGGGCCTGTGTCTGGAGCTAAAGAAGGACGAATGAAAGGAGTAAACTATTCATTCATCCTAAACTGATCTGTGGGATGATCCATAGAGGCCACTCCCCTCAAAGGTCCCCACTAGCAACATCCTGTTGAAGACGCCACAGGACACCCTCAGAAGACCAATGTCCATTCTCCGATGAGTCAGAGACACAAGGGAGAACCACACGATATTGGGAAGGTGGTCATTATTCTATGCCTGATCGATATGGAGCTTCATCTTCAGCTCAGTAGTTTGTGACTCTGTCTGAGATGGAGGTGAAATATGTGAACCTGGGCTCTGGTTTACTGCTCTCTTCCTGTCACAAACGCTGTGTTGGTTTTTGTTCAGGCTGCTCATATAATGTCTCACTGTGGGTACCCACAGGTGCAGTAGTAGGAGGCTGAATGCTCGTCTTTAACTTTCTCTATCTTCAGCTCACAAATGTTCTGATTATATGCAGCTGAAAAATCATCCTTCTGAGGATGATTGAAACCTGATTCTATCTTGCCCCCTTTAGTAATATAAAAAATCAGTTTGAATGTTTCTGTTTCTCTTTCTATCTTCTGGTACCAGTATACACTATTACTACATGGGTCAGATCCACATCTGATGGTGGCTGCTTGTCCAACTCTTTTGGTCAATGTTAACTGGTCCTGGGTCAGATCTGCTGCCATGGCAACCAGGGCTGTAGAGACACAGACAGATAGATGAAGGTTAGTGAGACAGTGTTTGTTAAAGGTGGAGTTTGTTGGAAACACTCACCTGAACACAGACAGCACAGAGCAGCAGCTGGGAGGAAAAGCATTTTGTGTGGTGGTGTATCCTCTGGTGAACCTGGGGAGAAGTGGAGCTCTGATGCAGCTGAGGCCCAACAAGGACGAGCTGTGACATGAGACGAGGCCACGTGGTTTCTAGCAGGTCCTCAAAGCTCCCATCAGCCCCTGCAGCCCACAGATGAGACGGCTGCTGATGATTGACAGCTCAGATCAAGCTGCTGTGTCCTTTTATGGTCTTGATTTGAATCTGACAGCAGATGAAAAACATCTGGGTCACATGATGCAGAAAGACTAAAAAACATTCATGTTCCCACAAACACATTCAGGTTGGTGGTGAATTTAGTAACACAGACTGTTCTCTGTTGTTGAAGAGCATTTTAAGAGATGAAGCCATTAAAAATCCTCCGGACATAATATCTCTCAGGACATACAGGAGGAATTTGACAAGTGAAAGCAGAAGATTAAATGTTTGACTTCAATTCCTAAAAGTAGAATCAAAGCTCAGTGACTCTGAGAGATTCTGGTCAGTTAGAAGAGATTTCCTGCTCTGACATGTTTGATAAATACAGACCTGATCAGCTCTGATCATTTTGTTGCTGCCTGAGGCTGAAATGAAGAAGCAAAGAGAAGCAGCGTCACCCTGTGGTGAGTCACTGAAGGTGCAGATGATAATACTTGTGGACTTTTATTACTGTGGTAAAGTCTTCAGACAATGTATTAATTTAACCCTTGTGTGGTGTTCATATTTTTGTTACTTAGCCAGTGTTTGTGAGACTTTTAATTCATCACAATCAAACAATTTTAAGTTAAAATACTCAAAATATTTTTACATTACATGTGGTAATAATGGTGGTAATAATTTCTCCTATGGACCTTCCCTCTGCTCCACTCTGGGTTCACTGCTATCCAGATGACAAAGGAGTTGTACCATGAGATCTTTTGCCCATATTCATCATTTGTGATGAGAAACCACGCTGACTAGTAATATATTTTTTTCCCTGCCCCCAATTTGCAGCTGGCATAGATTATCAACAAATAAAATTGGTTCCTGCTATAAAGAGGGTAAAATGAGCAGGAATGTGAGAGCAGGTGTCGGTGCTTGAATTTTGCAACAATGTTGCAAACTAATGTGAGACAGTGAAAACTCTCCCATACACACAGTCACATGAACGCAAACACACACAACAGATGCACAGACTAAAGGTAGACTGGTCCTACAGTACTCCCATGTCCAGACTGTTATCAGCCCCAGGTCCAAATCAAATCAACTTTATTTATACAGCACTTTTAATACAAACAAATGAAACCCAACGTGCTTCACACAAATAAGGACATTACAAGAAACTAAATCAAGACCCCACCCCCACCCTTCTTTTATACACATACAGACACATATAAGTACACTCACACATCCATGTGCACGCACACACACTACATTTACACTTACACTAAAGGTTGTTAAAGTGACATGGCAGGACACTGATTCTTCAGGCAAGGAGGACCTTTTTTTGAGGGTCAGTTCATGCAGAGGGGGGTCCCAGCCCCTTGACGCTGCCGCAAAGACCACCCCGACCCAGGCAGACAGATGGACTCCACAGTCCAGTTTTCACGAGGATTATGAATGCTCATTCTCCACAAGATGTAAGCCAAAGCCAATGAATCTGAGTTTAAAGGACAATTATTCATGTAATTTTCCCTTTGATACAAAATGAAAACCGGTTGGAGGATTAATAATTTAACTCATCCTGTCATCGACAGTTTCTTCATGTTGAGGTGACATTTGACAGGACGACATTTCAACATTTACTACCCTTCACTGGTCACAGGGCAACACTTAGCATTCATCGAGTTGGAGCTGACAGAATAAAAAACAAACCTCCAGTAGGAACTTTACAAATAAAGAGTAACCAAAGAGAGAAGTACAGGATAAAAATAATTCAACGGGGTAAATTCTATGGAAGTGAACTGCTGCCAGAAACAGTAAAACAAATCGAATTGAATCAAATCTTGTTCTTGTCGTAAATTAAAATCTAAATTTGAATAACTGGGGAACAAAAAGCCAGGTGTGTTCAGTGTTCATCTTTTTGTGTCTAGCTTCAATATCTTAAATCCACAGTCCTAATTATACGGTCTGTTACATCTTTTGGTTTCTTGTGTGAGCCTGGCGGTACAGAGGGGTTCAGAGGAGCTGTCCGGTGCTGAAATGAGGGACTGTGGTTTGTCAGTAGTAATCTCTCAGGTTGCTTGGGTCATCTTTCTGAAGTTCAGTGTTATAATCTGGTTAATTGAGTTAACTGAGTCTAATACATCTTTGTTATCTGTTACTCCTGCCAAGAAACATCCCCTCTGCTGCCCTCTGCTGGTTCAAACAGCACACTGCTTCCCTCAAAAAAAACAGGACTGTCAAGGTTCAGTACGGTGTTTGGAGATGGAGCACTTGGAGTAGATGATGGTGCTGACAGGAATAAGACACTTTATAGTTTTGGTAGAAAATGTTGGTGGCCTGTACATATGAAACACTGCACTGTAAAAAAAATATATCTATCAGTGACATAGTTCTGTTCATCTCTAGATGATATGATGTGTCTCTGGTTCATGGTCCATGCTCCCAAGCATAAACCAGTTTGTTTGTTTGGTCTTGGTTGATCTCTTTTGATTTTCCTTGCTGAACTGCTGAAAACTTCTGTGCAAGCTCATTTGGAGTCTGTCTGATGAGAGTCAATGTCACTACAGGGGTGGTAAAAAACTTTCCACTGGTTAAATCAGTCCCCATGAGAAAGTCAATCCCCTTATTGGGGAAACTGGGATGAACCCCCACAGACACTTTACTTGACACCAAATCTGATTCCCCAGAGACTTAATGCAACATCACAAATGTCCCCCTAAAAAGAAAGGTCTTCACAGAGATTAATGGTCCTTTCCAGACAAAGAGACAACACAATCAATAACAAATGGAGTCAGATCTTTGGATGCCACAGGTTTATTTACCAAAGCCACTGGTTTTCCATGGGACTTTTTCAGTAACAGGACAACCTGCTTTAATGTGGCCCCTTTTCCTTAAAATACCAACAGATAAAATATTCCATTCCCTTCACAGTCTGAACCTCTAGCTCAGAAGACCATGAACTCCTCCAGAACAGCTTCATAACACCCTTGACTTACTGAAAGGACGATCCACAGAATACAGACTTCAGGAAGAAAATAGTCATCAACCAAAACTGCCCCGTTAGAAATATCATTGACTTTCTGTTCATTGGTAGACAGCAAACAGACTCATCTGACACAAGCAAAGAGAGCCAGGGCCAAGGGTCTTCGGTCTATTTATCTTTCTCACTGAAACACCAGAAAAAGAAAAATGGGTCAGTTCTCACATAACAACATGTTATATCACTTTAAAACATAAAAATCACATTAAAATATGATAACTAATTTTCAGTGACCCCTGTTTCTTATTTGTTGTTGTGGCAGTGATGCACTGAAATGTCCCTGTTATATTCCATTCATGATATACTTCTCTGTGCAGTTACTTTTTATTTTTAAAGTACATACTGACAGTACATTTCATGCTATCACCTCCAACCACTGATTGTATTCGGATTCAAATCAAGAGCAGCTTGATCCGAGCTGTCAATAATCAGCAGCCGTCTCATCTGTGGGCTGCAGGGGCTGATGGGAGCTTTGAGGACCTGCTAGAAACCACGTGGCCTCGTCTCATGTCACAGCTCGTCCTTGTTGGGCCTCAGCTGCATCAGAGCTCCACTTCTCCCCAGGTTCACCAGAGGATACACCACCACACAAAATGCTTTTCCTCCCAGCTGCTGCTCTGTGCTGTCTGTGTTCAGGTGAGTGTTTCCAACAAACTCCACCTTTAACAAACACTGTCTCACTAACCTTCATCTATCTGTCTGTGTCTCTACAGCCCTGGTTGCCATGGCAGCAGATCTGACCCAGGACCAGTTAACATTGACCAAAAGAGCTGGTCGAACAGTCTCCTTCAGATGTGGACAAACTGACCAGTGCAGTACTGATTATGTATTATGGTACCAGAAGAAAGAAACAGAAATATTCAGTGTGATACTTGATATTAATAAAAACGACGGTAGGATAGATTCAAGCTACGATCATCCTCAGAGAGATGATTTCTCAGCTGCGAATAAACAGAACAGCTGGGAGTTGGAGATAAAGAAAGTTAAAGTCGATCATTCAGCCTCCTACTACTGCTCCTGTTGGTATGATACCCACAGTGACAAATGATGTGAGCAGCCTGAACAAAAACCAACAGAGGAACAGATGTCAAACAGTGTTTGTGACAGGAAGAGAGCAGTAAACCAGAGCCCAGGTTCACATATTTCACCTCCATCTCAGACAGAGTCACAAACTACTGAGCTGAGGGAGATTCTTCTTTCCTGTTCTCACTATTTATTTGACATCAGATTTATTGATGTTGTTAGCAGATATTTCAGACAGAAAAAAAAAATACAAAAAACTGAACAAACACCAAAAACACAAAGTCAATCAAAACATAAAAATTCAACAAAAGACAAAGAAAACACAAAGATATTTTAAAAAGTCAAAGTCCAGTAGGATTTAGTTCATGATAAAGAATGATTTCAGTCAAATGTTCCAGATTAAGATGAAGCTCCATATCGATCGGCCATAACATCATGACCACCTTCCTAGTATTGTGTATGTTTACACTCCTTTCATTCATCCTTCTTTTGCTCCAGACACAGGCCCTGAAAGAGAATTTTCCATCATGCATCATATTTATTTTGTAGCCATCAGCATCACATTAATCTTCATCAAATACAATCATCACATACTCAGTAAATCACTTTCACTCTCATCTTCTATCATCTTTCTCAAACTCTCTGTATGTCCTGAGGATGTCTTCTTACTGTCCACAGAGTCTCTCTGATCCAGATCTGTCCTCAGCCTCGTTCACCATCAGTCCTCTGCTGTCTTCTGTCCACCCTGGTTATTCTAGACTCTTGGACAGTCTCTAACTCAATGCTGATTACTGACACAAACTAAACAACCAGCTCTTCCTCCTCTTTCTCATCCTCTCCTTCCACACCCAGTCCAGAGGTCCCTGCTGTGTTTGTCCTTCATAGACTGCAGATGGTTGAACCTGCAATTGTAGAAATACTCTCACAACTCCCAAAAACCAAAGACCCAGAAATAAAGCTTCATTCAATAGTTCATGTTCCTCTTTGTAGCATCCATGCTAACTAAATCACAACATGTCATCACACAGTCAAGAGGACTGGTGGAAGATAAATCATAAATCATTTGATTTTGAATAAAGTCTAAATAATGTTCCTGAACATGAATTAAATCTCTTAACTTAATAAGTGTAGTATTCTTGCCTTTTTGCAGAAAAACACCTGTTTAGGACAAACCCAAAGTAAACTGAATGATGTTCATGAATAGTTTGGAGCTCATTCATGGTCTTGGTCTCTTCTGAAAGATAAACTCTGAAATTTATATCAGAAAAGTCAGAATCACTCTAAGTGGTTTTGTTGTTGAAGAATCAAAGTTGGCACACAGTTAAAAATAAGAAGTTGTTGGGTTCGCCTGATTTTTTTTTTTTTATTATTATTTATTTTTTGCTTTCTGATGCCTTCAGAGGAAACTGAGGACAGATCTCATCTGGATAACACAAAATTATCAGGACAATTATCAGGATTTCTTTTACTCTTTTTTTGTAGTGTATATCCAGGTGTTTCCAAACTGTACCATTTAGACACATTTC